>NC_047112.1:98880180-99040180 GCF_902500255.1 Thalassophryne amazonica | reverse complement strand
GTTCGGTCGGCGACACTAGCTATTGTCTGATAAGTTTTTGTCACCTTGTGTTCTGTTTATTTGCATGTGTGTTTTTGTTTCCTGTTCTCAGCTTACACACCTGTCATGATTAGTCATTTTGCATTTAAGCCTTCACCTTTTTCCTGCTTGTTGCCAGTTCCTTCATGTGGTTCCCCCGTAAGTAATCTTGTGAGTAATTGCGTTCTTTTGTCTTTACCTGTTTTTTTTTCCTCATTTGGTTTTTGGTGTTTGATTATTTTTGCTGTGGCCCTTCCTGGTAGTTTTTGTTGTTGATGGTTCTCTGGATTTTTGATATTCATGTCTTATTCACATTGTTTGCTGTTTTGGAACTACAGGGGGTTTGGGGGATTATAATAAAACACCTTGTTCTGTACCTGCCATCTGCTCATCCTCTGGCTGCGTCATTGGGTTTGATTTGACATTTCAAAAAATATATCAGAAGGAACTGGCCAACCATGAACCTGCCAGGAAGTAATCTGGATCTCAGGGGGCTCAAAGACATTTTTTAAAGATTGAACTTGCTTTTCAACTGGCTTCACAGTAGCTGCACCCCTGGTAGATGATATGGGTATCTGAATCAGGTGTGGGATCTAGTTGAAGACAATCACTGGGTGTTTGACTGGTTCCCTGAGCTGTACAACCTAGGCACCTTGCTTGAGGTGGGTAGGCTCCCGGAGTGGGTGTGGAGTCTGGGGGACTTCCTGCTGGCAAAGCCCTCACAGCCAGTAATCAATTACACCGACTTTTTTTCCCTGACACGGAGGGGGATTGTGTGTTAGATGGTGTATAACATGAAGGTGTATAACTGGTGATGCAAAATGCAAAACATGCACTATGCACAATTTCTCCAATCACAGGCGGCTTTTGTCACACTTCATTCTTGTCAACTCACTCAGTTTTTGAGAACTATCTACTCCACATATATTTACCGTAGAGTGCCATACTGTTTGTATTTCTTCATAACTGATGTAAATAAAGACAAAGACATTTTCAGTGACTTGGAAATGTTCGTGTATCCATCCACTGACTTGTCTGAAGAAAACTGGCAGTTATTTACAGGTATTATATCAAAGGCGCCCATTACTTATGTAACCCATTATTGTGTCTTTTATATTTTTAATTAATTTATATCAAGTTGTAGAGATTTGATTTGAGTTTGAGTTTAAGGAAGATCATTTTAGAAATGTTTATATTTGGAAGCCTGATTATTTTTTTGTATTTGAAATGGCATAAACAAATTAAAATGCATGAAAAACCAAGAGGCCAAATAGTTTTGCAAGGCACTGTAAATATTTAGTGGAGTAATAGCATCATGTGCAGAAAGTGAAGCCACACTCCTTCTGTGCTATGAGCTTTTCTGTCCCATGCATCCTCTGTGTGTCCCTGTGTGCACGTATAGTGCAGAAATGTGAGTCCAACCCTATGAAACTGTGGCTGTTATCACCATTTATAAAAAGACAGTAGTACTCACAGCTCACCGCACTGCTGTTGAATTGTTTTCACTCTCCAGAGAAACATAATAATTATAAAAATAATAATAATTTTTAAAAATCACATTTAATGTCTGAAATTGCCTCTAATCAAGAATGTGGTCAGACTAGAATCCATATACATCTAGCTTTTCCCAAATAAGCAAAATGCTCAACGCATCTGCGCATGCGTGGGTCAAACGGGGTAAAAAATTCCAGCTACCAAACTCACACTGCTACCACTGAATTTCGTATACGGTAGCATTAGCGGACTGTGAAAGTTAAGGCTTACAGGGATTGTTTCAAAGGCTTTAAGCCTTAAGCGACGCATACAATAATGACAGGTGCGCATTGTGCTGTTTTCAAATGCTTGAACGGAATTTATAGGCTTGAAAGTTGGCTGAAAACACACGTTTGCAAGGCTCCACCGAGTCCACCCAAAGACGGAAAGAAGAAGAAATGTGGTCGTAAACCTCCGTTCATTCTACACAATTTCCCCACAGAAAAGAAAGATCCAGACGGACGTAAAAGACGGACTAAAATTGTAAGTTTCTTGCACACATTTATTTTGTCAATATCCTGAAACTGTGCCAAATTATAATGTAGTTGATGGCGCCGTTTTCGTGCATCGGCTTATGACAGTAATGTCGCGCCATGAATGACATGGCGCATAATATTGTAATATTGACATGTTCTATAAACGAACTGCATGCATGCACATATTGTATGTCTGTCAACTTATCAAAACAAACGTGACACCAAAGAGGTTATATGTGAGACCCACCTTCCTTGTAGTCATTACGAAGCCGGTGGAGTAGCGATTTCTCATCCCTGCTTAGCAAATATTCTGCAATATCCACAGTTTCAGACCCTGGACTTTGTCTAACCATCCGTCAGTTGCCTTCAAGGGGTCAGAAATTTGCTTGTCTCCAACTATCAACAAGGACTGATCGGCATTTTCCACAGCAGCTCTCTCTTCCTCCTTTGCCAGCACCAATGGTAGTTTCTGTACCGCTGCAGCATACGCAAGGGCAGCCAGCTCTTCTTTCTGTTTCTCTCTACTGCCATACGCAGTCCTGGTTGTAACAGGCAATCCGCAGAGCTTACAAAAAGCTCTAAATCGTCAACTTTCCAGCAGTTGAAATGGTCCAAATCATAGCACTCCTCACTGCTCTCCGTCATCTTTGAATGTGGATTGATAGCCAAAAAATTTAGCATACCCATAATGCACCGCGCAGCCTGAGATATGTACTCCGGTTATAGGAAGCTGTTACACCTGTTAAAAGGCTCCAACTTCTATTCGTTCTGCTCAGTGTGAGTGGAGTTTTGGGAGGAAGGAGGGAAGTTTTGTATATGTCCTGAAGTGTGGCGCAATCATGACATCCAGTGGCAGAAAACTAATTCATAGTTACTTTAAAAAGAATACCAGATAAACACAAGCAAGAAATGATCATGTATTGACAGTTTATTTAGCAGACTAACTGGGTTCTCATGTTTCCTGTGGGTGTTAAACAATCCCCAAAACAAGGCTTACTTGAAATGTCAAACAAGAAGGATTTTCTTTAATAAGACGATGACTTAATTACATTATGGAAATTAACATTTTGGTTATTGACAGTGAATGGCAAACACTGTAATGACAACAACATGACACAGGAGCAGGGTTCACACACAACTTTTTAAGGATTAGCTCCAGCACAGTCAAGACCCTGAGAGTTTCACACTTTTAAAGTCAAACAGTACAACAGTAAAGTTTCAGTCCAGGATCCTGAGGTCTGCCTCATGCCTGCATATACCTGCTGTTGTGAAAATAAATCACATCCATCCCAGGATGACTTTACTCCTTTCAAAGAAAAATGATATCAGTGTTGCTTCTTCAGGGAAAGTTGAGGGTGGGGTGTGTTCTGGTCTTTCTCCCTGCAGATTGGTCCATCTGCCGACTTCCTCCTCTCAGCTAAGAGTCTCCGCACCGGACAGGCTTCCGCTTCACTGTTGCTGCGGGGCCGACCCTGCTCTAACCTCCGCGCCACCTTCCACAGCCACCAAATGCACACATCATTGTCAGTGTCAAGTCCAGGACCAAACTGCTAAATCACTTCATGCATCTGCACAGATTCAAAAAAAGGTTCCTTGCCACTTCACGGCATGCATGATGATCCAGGAAGGATCTGTCTTCATGCGCAGTAAATGTGATATAATGAGATTAGGATGTGAATAAGGTGAGGCACTTTGACATGAAAAGCAGGGCAGAGCTCACACTGTAGAAGATGAAGTCATGCAAAGAAAAGGAAAGAACGTATTGAAGGTGTTTTACCTCTTTGTGGAAGCAATGTGTACAGTGCAGCTCTTCAACTCCAGCTCCATTCTTACGCAGGTTCTCGTGGCAGATCAGACACAGTTTATAATCATTCTACAAAAGAAAGAATAAACCAACTTTGTTATACAGATTAAGTGATCACATATCTGGAAAAGGTGAATGGATTTGAAGCTGAGCCATTGCAGGTTGTGCTCGGATGACAAGGAACATGTGTTGGAGCTCACATCCTCAACCTTACAGAACCACTTAGGGCTCCAATTGTCAATGATGCGGACTAATCAGTAGTCCATCCAAAACTTCCAAAAACAGCAATCTACATATATTTGGTCACAACACCTTAACTGACATTCCCTCAAAATGCAAGCAGTATACCTCATCTGGGTTTCCTTAATTCCAAAGGTCCAATCAAGGTCAACTCTTCAGGGTCCTGGTGTATCCTGTCTTACTATATGCTTGGACACTAACCAGTGACCTAAAGCAGTCGCTGAAGGTCTTTGGTACTAGGTCTCTTTGAAGAATTCTTGGGTACCATTGGAATGACTGTGTGTCAAATGAACAATTACTGGGGGAGATTTAGGTTAGGTATAAGGGAACACGTACTATAATATTTTGGCCGGCACACTTTTCTGGGTATGATGGAACATGCAGGTGCCTCAATGTTGTGCAAAAAAGCCGTGACGACGCTCATGTTTCACTAGACTGGAGCACATCGCTCAAACAGTGCAGCTCTGGGTTTCGCCATCTTGGCAGTACTAAACCCACCAAAGCCCCAGCCAGCCCAAAATTGGTAAAGAGGTGGAGTGTGGGCAAATCCTTGAATAACAGAGTCAGAACGACTGAAGTTTTAAAGTTTTTCCATCACTGCAGAATACATGAAGCAGCATCTGTTGTGTGTGGGCCGACAGAAGAGGAGGTACTGCTGGCCCACCACCAGTGGGCGCCCTGCCTGAAGTGCGGGCTTCAGGCACGAGAGGGCGCTGCCGCCACGGACACAGCCGGGGGTGACAGCTGTCACTCATTACCTCTTGACAGCTGTCACCCATCTACTCAACGTCCTCTCACTCCATAAAGACCAGACGTCATCTCCACCTCATTGCCGAGATATCGTACTTCATTGGAGGTAAAACTCTCAGCCGTTGCTTTTGTCTTTTCTGACAAGTGTTTGTTACACAGTGTTTGCAGTCAGTTCCGTGAGTGCTCGCAGCCGGAGGCTGAGTGTGAGAGACGTGGAGAGCTGATGTCTTCGTTCCCCACGCTATTCTGTGATAAGTACTCTCAACTGCTGCACGTACCTGTTTTCTGAGTGAGAGGTGGAGGTGGCATTCCCACCGTTGTTGTTACTGGGTGTGCACACACCCACACTTGACTGTCTTTGTTCTCGCCAGCAGTACCAGATCCGACAGTCGGGGACGGTGATCACCTGGGAATTCGGGACTTGGCGGCTCCAGTATTCACCAGGTTCGGTGGCGGCGGAAATCGTGTGGTTCCGGCTCTTCTCAGGACAGACGTCTTCTATCCTCGAGCCTGCCCACACGTCACCTTTGTGGATTGACTGTAATCATATTCTGTGATTGTCTGTATGTTCGTTGTGCTCCTTCACAACATTAAATTGTTAATTTTTGGCTCATCTATTGACCGTTCATTTGCGCCCCCTGTTGTGGGTCCGTGTCACTACACTTTCACAACAGGATATCTCGGCCAGCGTCATGGACTCCGAGGGGCGTCACCCAGCTGTTGAACGACCAATGGGAGAGCAGGGAGCGCAGGCGTCTGCAGGAGGCATGATTGGTGAGCTGCAGCACATTCTCACCGCCTTTACGGCTTGGTTGGATCAAATGACCGAGCAAAACATCCTCCTGAACCGCAGGGTGGAGGCTCTCTCCGCGCAGGTGGCGGCGAGCGCTCAGGGCGCTGCTGCAGCTCCTCCTCCTGCCGACCCTGTGCAGGATATGAACGTTCCAGTGGTGGTTCAACAACCCCTCCCACCATCCCCTGAAGCATACATAAGCCCTCCTGAGCCATACGGAGGTTGTGTGGAGACGTGCGCGGACTTTCTCATGCAGTGTTCGCTCGTCTTCGCACAATGTCCCGTTATGTACGCGTCAGATGCTAGTAAAATAGCTTATGTGATTGCTCTGCTTCGGGGTAAGGCACGTGCCTGGGCTACGGCACTCTGGGAACAGAACTCACGGTTGTTATCAGCATACACTGGGTTTGTGGGGGAGTTCAGAACAGTGTTTGATCACCCTAACAGAGGAGAGACCGCTTCAACAATGCTGCTGTCAATGCAACAGGGGCGCCGGTGTGCAGCCGAATATGCAGTCGACTTCCGCATCGCGGCTGCGAGGTCCGGCTGGAATGACGTTGCGCTCCGCGCCGCCTTCATAAACGGACTGTCGTTGGTCCTGAAGGAGCATCTGGTAGCTAAGGAGGAACCGCGGGATTTAGATGGGCTTATCGATCTCGTTATACGGTTAGACAATCGGTTGGAGGAACGCCGTCGGGAGCGAGGCGAAGGACGTGGCCAGATACGCTCCGTCCCTCTCCCTTCCGGGTTCGAAAAGGGGCCGCCCTCCCCACGCTCCACAGCCGCAGCGCTCTGTGGGGCAACAGCTCCTCCTGCTGGCGTTGTTAGGGAAACGCACAGGGCCAAAATGAGGAGGCTGATCCGCGGGGAGTGTTTTCTCTGCAGCTCAAAGGAGCACACACAGAAAACCTGCCCCAAACGGCCACAACAACAACCGCCCTCAGAGACTGGGCTAAGGGGGGTTCAAAACATTCACGTGAGACACACACAGATTGCCACACGACTCCCAGTTACAATCCTGAGCGGGGATTTAACCCTTCAAGCCCCAGCACTGGTGGACACGGGGTCAGAAGGGAATCTGCTAGACAGCAGATGGGCAAGGGAGGTAGGGCTCCCTCTGGTGGTGCTTCCTTCGCCATTGCAGGTGCGGGCACTAGATGGCACCCTCCTCCCTTTAATCACACACAAGACACAACCAGTAACTCTGGTGGTGTCTGGAAACCATCTGGAGGAGATTGAGTTTTTTGTAACTCCTTCTACCTCCCGCGTGATTTTGGGCTTCCCATGGATGTTGAAGCACAATCCCCGGATTGATTGGCCATCTGGGGTGGTGGTTCAGTGGAGCGAAACCTGCCATCGGGTGTGTTTAGGATCCTTGGTTCCTCCCGGTTTACAGGCTAAGGAGGAGGTCAAAGTCCCTCCCAAACTGACGGCAGTGCCGGTTGAGTACCACGATCTTGCTGACGTCTTCAGCAAGGATCTGGCACTCACCCTTCCCCCGCACCGTCCGTACGATTGTGCCATTGATTTGGTTCCAGGCGCTGAGTTCCCATCCAGCAGGCTGTACAACCTCTCATGACCTGAGCGCGAATCAATGGAGACCTACATCCGGGACTCATTAGCTGCCGGGCTGATCCGGAACTCCACCTCCCCGATGGGGGCAGGTTTCTTTTTTGTGGGCAAGAAAGATGGCGGACTCCGTCCATGCATTGATTACAGGGGGCTGAATGAGATTATGGTTCGCAACCGATACCCGTTGCCATTGTTGGATTCCGTGTTCACCCCCCTGCATGGAGCCAAAATCTTTACTAAGCTGGATCTTAGAAATGCGTATCACCTGGTTCGGATCCGGAAGGGAGACGAATGGAAGACGGCATTTAACACCCCGTTAGGTCACTTTGAGTACCTGGTCATGCCGTTCGGCCTCACCAACGCCCCCGCGACGTTCCAAGCCTTGGTTAACGACGTCTTGCGGGACTTCCTGCACCGATTCATCTTCATATATCTGGATGATATTCTCATCTTTTCTCCGGATTCTGAGACCCATGTCCAGCATGTACGTCAGGTCCTGCAGCGGTTGTTAGAGAACCGACTGTTTGTGAAGGGCGAGAAGTGCGAGTTTCACCGCACGTCTTTGTCCTTCCTGGGGTTTATCATCTCCTCTAACTCCGTCGCCCCTGATCCGGCCAAGGTTGTGGCGGTGAGAGATTGGCCCCAACCAACAAGCCGTAGGAAGCTGCAACAGTTCCTCGGCTTCGCTAATTTCTATAGGAGGTTCATTAAGGGCTACAGTCAGGTAGTTATCCCCCTGACAGCCCTGACCTCTCCAAAAGTCCCCTTCACCTGGTCGGATCGGTGCGAGAACGACGGTTCTCTACTGCGCCAGTTTTGGTGCAGCCCGACCCTAGCCGCCAGTTCGTGGTTGAAGTGGACGCCTCTGACTCAGGGATAGGAGCCGTGCTATCCCAGAGCGGAGAGACTGATAAGGTTCTTCACCCGTGTGCCTACTTTTCACGCAGGTTGACCCCGGCTGAACGGAACTATGACGTCGGCAATCGAGAACTCCTTGCGGTGAAAGAGGCTCTTGAGGAGTGGAGACACCTGTTGGAGGGAGCGTCTGTGCCGTTCACGGTTTTCACTGACCATCGGAACCTGGAGTATATCAGGACCGCCAAGCGGCTGAACCCCAGGCAAGCCCGCTGGTCACTGTTCTTCGGGCGTTTTGACTTCTGGATCACCTATCGCCCCGGGACCAAGAACCAGAGGTCGGATGCCTTGTCCCGGGTACACGAAGAGGAGGTCAAAACTGCACTGTCAGATCCACCGGAGCCCATCCTGCCTGAGTTCACTATCGTGGCCACCCTCACCTGGGACGTGGAGAAGATCGTCCGGGAGGCCCTGGCACGGAGCCCGGACCCAGGAACAGGTCCGAAGAACCGGTTGTACGTCCCACCAGAGGCCAGAGCTGCAGTCTTGGACTTCTGTCACGGTTCCAAGCTCTCCTGTCATCCAGGGGTGCGAAGGGCCGTGGCAGTTGTCCGGCAGCGCTTCTGGTGCGCGTCTATGGAGGCCGACGTCCGGGAGTACATCCAGGCCTGCACCACCTGTGCCAGGGGCAAGGCAGACCATAAAAGGTCCCAAGGTCTTCTCCAGCCGTTACCTGTGCCTCATCGCCCCTGGTCCCACATCGGCCTGGATTTCGTCACGGGCCTCCCGCCGTCCCAGGGCAACACCACCATCTTCACGATAGTGGACCGATTCTCCAAGGCGGCCCACTTCGTGGCCCTCCCGAAGCTCCCAACAGCCCAGGAGACAGCAGACCTCCTGGTCCACCACGTTGTCCGTCTGCATGGGATACCCACCGACATCGTCTCAGATCGTGGTCCCCAGTTCTCCTCACACGTCTGGAGGAGCTTCTGCCGGGAACTGGGGGCTACTGTGAGCCTCTCGTCTGGGTATCATCCGCAGACCAATGGACAGGCAGAACGAATCAAACCGAACCACACCTCACCCCTCTGTGCTCCCGGACCGGCGCCGCCTCCTGCTCGGATCATCGATGGGGAGCCGGCTTGGACGGTGCACCGGCTCCTGGACGTCCATCGGATGGGCCGGGGGTTCCAGTACTTGGTGGACTGGGAGGGGTATGGACCCGAAGAACACTCCTGGGTGAAGAGGAGCTTCATCCTGGATCCGGCCCTCCTGGCCGACTTCTACCACCGTCACCCGAACAAGCCTGGTCGGGCGCCAGGAGACGCCCGTTGAGGGGGGGGTCCTGTTGTGTGTGGGCCGCCAGAAGAGGAGGTACTGCTGGCCCACCACCAGTGGGCGCCCTGCCTGAAGTGCGGGCTTCAGGCACGAGAGGGCGCTGCCGCCACGGACACAGCCGGGGGTGACAGCTGTCACTCATTACCTCTTGACAGCTGTCACCCATCTACTCAACGTCCTCTCACTCCATAAAGACCAGACGTCATCTCCACCTCATTGCCGAGATATCGTACTTCATTGGAGGTAAAACTCTCAGCCGTTGCTTTTGTCTTTTCTGACAAGTGTTTGTTACACAGTGTTTGCAGTCAGTTCCGTGAGTGCTCGCAACCGGAGGCTGAGTGTGAGAGACGTGGAGAGCTGACGTCTTCGCTCCCCACGCTATTCTGTGATAAGTACTCTCAACTGCTGCACGTACCTGTTTTCTGAGTGAGAGGTGGAGGTGGCATTCCCACCGTTGTTGTTACTGGGTGTGCACACACCTACACTTGACTGTCTTTGTTCTCGCCAGCAGTACCAGATCCGACAGTCGGGACGGTGATCACCTGGGAATTCGGGACTTGGCGGCTCCAGTATTCACCAGGTTCGGTGGCGGCGGAAATCGTGTGGTTCCGGCTCTTCTCAGGACAGACGTCTTCTATCCTCGAACCTGCCCACACGTCACCTTTGTGGATTGACTGTAATCATATTCTGTGATTGTCTGTATGTTCGTTGTGCTCCTTCACAACATTAAATTGTTAATTTTTGGCTCATCTATTGACCGTTCATTTGCGCCCCCTGTTGTGGGTCCGTGTCACTACACTTTCACAACAGCATCGACCATATAGTTGGCCATGGCTGAACACGAGCTTTTTTGAGTTGAGCCCTCAAGTTGAGTTATTTTATTTTTGATAAATTAGCAAAAAAAAAAAAAAAATGTTGTCATTATAGGGTATTGTGAGTAGAATTTTAAGGGAAAACATTAATTGACTCCAAAATGTGGAAAAAGTGAAACTCTGTGAATACTTTCCGGATGCACTGACAAAACTGTTTTTTGTACCAGGCTGTAAACATATTTATTTCTGTCTTAAAGTTGAACATTTTAGCATGGGGTTCAATGGAAAGTGACTCCCTTTTAAAGCCATCCTCAATCAGCCTAAAGCAATACTTAGAGAAAGAGAGAATCTGGGTCAACAAAGTCCTCACCAGAGATACGGGCCTCTTATCACAAAGACAGAGTCTCTTCTCGAAGAACTCTGCGAGCTCTGGGATGGTGCTGATGCGGTTCTCTGGGATGGCTGACTTGGAGCAGCTGCTGTCGTCTGAAGATCCTCGGCGCGCTCTCTGGTGCGGCCTGACTTCCCCCTTCTCCTCTCTTGATTTGGTGTGGATGGGTGCAGGAGCCATTGTTGCTGCATGGAGTCTGTTTAACTTCATTGCATCTAACTGTGACTGAATCACACAAAGAAACAAGACATGTACCATTAAGTAACACAAAAATGTTTGTCACACTGATTCACATGTAGCAATGACAAATCAGTATCATATTTGTCATAATATACTGAAAGATGGTCAGTGTTTTTGCACTGATACTGCAGGGATGTGAAGTCTCTGCAGAATCTCGGCTTCCCTGCAGTTTAGTGACATAATGGATAGCAGTTGATCCATAATCCATGAATGCCATGGTACAGTTGTATGTAAAAGTTTGGGCAGCCCTGATGATTTCCATGATTTTCCTTTGTAAATCACTGGTTGCTTGGATCAGCAATTTCAGTTAAATATATCATATATCGGACAAACACAGTGATATTTGAGAAGTGAAATGAAGTTTATAGGATTTACAGAAAGTGTGTAATAATTCTTTAAACAAAATTAGGCAGGTGCATAAATTTGCATAAACCATGATGTTGAACAATTTTTGTTTTCAGGTCATTTGAGAGTTGTTTAGGGGCTCCCATGTTGCCACTCATTAAAAGAGATGCAAAGAGGGGAAACATTTACAAATGGCCACCTTAAATACCCTTTCTCATGACTGGATTCACCTGTGTAAGGAGGTCAGCAGTCAGTGAGCTTCTCAAACCAATTTTGTGTTTAAATAATTAGTGCTAAATGTATTCAAATTAACAAAATGACAAGGGTGCCCAAATTTATGCACCTGCCTAATTTTGCCTAAATAATTATTGCACACTTTCTGTAAATACTAGAAACTTAATTTAACTTCTCAAATATCAGTGTGTTCATCTGCTATATGATATATTTAACAGAAATTTCTGATCCAGACAACCAATGACTTATAAAGGAAAGTCATGAAAATTGTCAGCGGTGCCCAAAATTTTGCATACAACTGTAAGTTTAGGCATTTAATGATGTCTTTGAACTGTTCTTTTGCCAGACTGGAGTGATTGTACAACATACACCATTAATGACTTTTAATGACAATTGGGCAAACAATTTAGAATTTATTTTGCATCTTCTCTAATCCACACAGGGTCCGAATTATGCATACAGGCTCACATACATACATACATACATACATACATTCACTTCAATATTTTAATAAGCGGTGCTGAAGGCTCTGTGATCATGAATGGCTACAACTGGTAGTTTCTCTTTATTTGCATAAAGAGGATGTGTTTGACAGCACTCATTGGAACTTGCTAAGGGACATTTAGCCAAATATTAGTGGGGCTGTATGTATATATTACCAAAACATTCATGCCCATGATGAGTGTTTGGAAGCTGCCAACCACAACTGTATATATAAGAAGACTGCCAACACTTTGCTACACTGAAGTCACTGTCAAGCTGCAGCCAACTAGTAGAAGAAGACACATCTCCTGCCCTGATCTTTCACAATAAAAACTCTAGCCATGCACTGCTGTCGTTGCTACATCTCTGTGAAAGACACTTTCTAATGCCGCATTCACACCGCACGCGACATGACGCCACAAATTCGCTTCCTTCGCCTGGCGATGGACGCGCCACCGTCGCCCGGTGTGTCGCACTGCTTGTGCGGAAACGTTCGCTGTGAAAATTCGCCTGCATCATCAAATAGGAGGAGCTTCCATTCCGCTTGCCGTAGAGTCAACATGGCGGACCTTGATCACACGGAGCGAGTTGCTGTGTTGTATTTGTTGTGGAAAGCCGACAAACGTCGCCAGTGGCGCCGTTGCTGGGTTCGCAACATCCTCATGAGACGTTCCCAATTCGGGGAGTTTCATCATTTGCTGCAGGAGCTGCGTCTGGATGACAGCCACTTTCAGCGGTACTTCTGCCTCTCCAGGACCCAGTTTGAGGACCTCCTGTCCCGTTTGTGCGCACACATGTAAACAAAGAAAAAAAAACTGGCTGCCCCTGCAGTTCCTCACTCTCCCCTCAAACTCTCATCATTGTGTTATAAACCAGTCACCATTTGTTTTATCATACATTTGTGTAGTTAATAAAATGATCTTCACAGACGATTCGTTCGCACGCGCACATGAAAAAAAAAAACTAGCTGCTGCTGCGGTGCTGCTCGCTCTCCCCTCCTGCTCACAGTCTGGCTGCCAGATACAGGACATGTCCACATCAAGTATAAACTCCAGACATCTTCACGTCACTACATATCCAGTCCCTGACCGGTCATTGTGGTGCGACAAGATGAAAAAGTTCAGATTTTTCAACTTGGGGAGGAGGGCGATGCAACCCGATATCACGCCACAAACACGGCAAAATCGCTTAATTCGCATCCATCTTGTTGCGTTGCGTGGCTTGAACTTTTGTGGCACCACAACGTGTCCTTCCATAGGGATTACATGACAACCTGTTGCCACCGTTGCTCACGTCGCGCCCGGTGTGAACGCGGCTTGACCTGGGCAGCACGGTGGCTTAGTGGTTAGCACTGTTGCCTCACAGCGAGAAGGTCATGGGTTCGATTCCCACCTGTGGCCTTTCTGTGTGGAGTTTGCATGTTCTCCCCGTGTTTGCATGGGTTTGCTCCGGGTACTCCGGTTTCCTCCCACATCCAAAGACATGCAGATTAGGTGGATTGGAATCTTTAAATTGTCCGTAGGTGTGCGAGTGGGGGTGAATGTGTTTGTTTGTCTGTTTGTGACCCTGAGTGGCATCCTGTCCTGGGTGTACCCCGCCTCACGCTCTTTGACTACTGGGATAGGCTCCAACACCCAGAGACCCTTAATTGGACTTAGCGGTTGAAGAGGAGTGTGTGTGTGTGTGTGTGTGTGTGTGTGTGTGTGTGTGTGTGTGTGTGTGTGTGTGTGAAAAGACACAGGTTTTACAAAAGGATCCATTACTTTCTTCGGGTTTCATGCATTGACAGGATACTCTTCACGCTGGCAATGTTATAAAATTCTGTATCACAATGTATATGAAATAGGCTCCAGCCCCCTATGGCCCTTGATTGGAGTAAGTGTAGCAGCTGCACTCTGTGTTGTGTTGTTATGACTCTGCCCATTCGCTCCCCTCGGACACGAACTCACGATCCTCTACATGGGAGTCAGACTCTCTAACCAAAAGGCCAAAACCCACGGCTCTGGCCTTGTGACCAGAAAATCCTTTTGAGCTGTTGGAAGTGAGGTTTACTAACTACATCTGCACAGCAACACCTGCTGGCCTCCATTACACTCACCCCCCCTTAAACTCATTCCCATCCGAGTCACAGCACCACTGTAGTGGCTGCAGTCTGCGTTGTGTTGTTATGACTCCGCCCATTCGCTCCCCTTGGGACATAAACTCACGGTCCTTGGCATGGAAGTCGGACTCTCTAACCAGAAAGCTAAAACCCAGGGCTTTGGCCTTGTGACCAGACAATCCTTTTGAACTGTTGGGAGTGAGGTTTACTAACTACATCTGCACAGTGACACTCGCTGCCTCCGTTAAATAAGCAGGTATAGAAAATGAATGAACATATATCAATACTGATAAATCTGGGAAAACATTGTGATAATGCTTTTTTGCCGTATTGCCAAGGCTTGAATGCAGGGTCAGTGACTTTGCTTGAGCCTTGTGACCTCAGGCAGTAGTATTCCAAGTCTTTGTTAGTAGTTTGTGTTAGTGGTGTGCAATATTGCAAGATTTGGTATCCATCTGATACCAAGTAAATATTGGGCCAGTATTGCAGATACTGATACTTAATAATTACTTAATACTTAATAATAATACTTAATACTTAATAATAATAATAATTAAGATGGATGCATCATCAAATTGCTAAATCTCAATGAATTTTTCATTGACCTTTAAGGTTTTTTTTTGTGATTTTTCCCTTGGATTATTAGTTAGTTAAACCCAGGGCAGAATTTGGGCAAGTTTGTAGTTAAATGGAAAATAGATTAATATCATAATAAAAGTTTTAGTTCAGAAACAATATAATAAAACAATTTTCCCCCTACATTGTCATATCTGAATTTTGTTTCCTTAAATAAACAAAGTGCACAAAATTATCACTCAAGAACAAATTAAAGCAATTTCTGTTTTTCAGGTAGTGTTCAGAAATTATGACAAAAAATTTTAAATAAAATTCTCCCTTCATTGCACTTCTTTTGTGGATTTTATTTTTTCTTGAATAAACAAAGTGTTTAAAATAATGACTCCACAACAAATGTTAGAAAACAAGTAGAATTTCAAGTAGAGTGTATGTTCAGGAAATACAATACAAAAATAAACAAAATTTCTCGCCTTCACTGCACTTCTTTACTGAATGCAGCAGTGGATACAGGAGAGAAACTGAAACTAAAATATCAAACTTGTATCAATAATATTGATACCGACGGTGATATTGATATTATCAATATTTGGATCAATCCGACTACCATTAGTTTGTTTGTCTGTGCCTCATCACTTCACACTCTGAGTCTTACTGTTGCCAAGCACTGTTCACCTCTTACCTTACTGTGTTTTTAATAATTTCCGTTTAGAAATTTTGTTCACATTAAAATATTCACAGTAAATTTTGCAGAGTTTAAATCTATATCCAGATGTTTGTTCATGTTCCAGTACAGAAAGAAAAATGGTTGATCTGTGGCCACTGCATGCCAGGTTTTTCATTGCCCTCTGCTGGAAGAATTTAGGTTGTCCAATGTTGGTTACTTCTGTCAGACAGAAAAAAAATAATCTTATTTCTAGTCTGGCTTTAGAAAAAGACATATATGTGGTGAGGAAGAAAACCAGAGTTTAACAAAATATGGAGGATGTTTCTGGACTTTCTTCAACATGTTGACATAGATGATATGGAGATATGAAGACATATGTATGGTCTGTATTGTAAGATGAACATTAAACTATGTACTTGCGACTTGTATGTTGATTAGGCATAAGTGGCAACTACAGTGGGGTAAAAAAGTATTTAGTCAGCCCCTGAATGTGCAAGTTCTACTTAGAAAGATGAGAGAGGTCTGTAATTTTCATCATACGTACACTTCAACTATGAGAGACAAAACAGGAAAAAAAAAATCCAGCAAATAACAATGTAGGATTTTTAAATAATTTATTTGTAAATGATGGTGGAAAATAAGCATTTGGTCAATAACAATACTTTGTAACACACCCTTTGTTGGCAGTGACAGAGGTCAAACGTTTCCTGTAAATCTTCACCATGTTTGCACACCCTGTAGCTGGTATTTTGGCCCATTCCTCCATGCAGATCTCCTCTAGAGCAGTGATGTTTTGGGGCTGTTGCTGGGCAACATGGACTTTCAACATGGACCTCAACAAATTTTCTATGGGGTTGAGGTCTGGAGACTGGCTTGGCCACTCCAGGACCTTGAAATGCTTTTTACAGAGCCACTCCTTCATTGCCCGCGCGGTGTGTTTGGGATCATTGTCATGCTGGAAGACCCAGCCACATTGCATCTTCAATGCTCTCACTGATGGAAGGAGGCTTTGGCTTAAAATCTCATGATACATGGCCTTGTTCATTCTTCCCTTAACATAGATCAATCGTCCTGTCCTCTTTGCAGAAAAACAGCCCCAAAGCATGATGTTTCCACCCCCATGATTCACAGTAGATTATTGTGTTCTTGGAATGCAACTCAGCATTCTTCTTCCTCCAAACACAATGAGTTGAGTTTTTACCAAAAAGTTCTATTTTGGTTTCATCTGACCACATGATATTCTCCCAATCCTCTTCTGGATCATTCATATGCTCTCTGGCAAACTTCAGACGGGCCTAGACACGTGCTGGCTTAAGCAGGAGGACACGCCTGGCACTGCAGGATTTGAGTCCCTCTCTGTGTAGTGTGTAGCCTTTGTTACTTTGGTCCCAGCTCTCTACAGGTCATTCATCAGGTCCCTCCGTGTAGTTCTGGGATTTTTGTTCACAGTTCTCATGATCATTTTGACCCCACGGGATGACATCTTGCGTGAAGCCCCAGACTGAGGGAGATTATCAATGGTCTTGTATGTCTTCCATTTTCTTACAATTGCTCCCACAGTTGATTTATTATCACCAACCTGCTTGACTATTGTAGATTCATTTGTATTGTAGATGGCCCACAGCAGCAGAGGGCGCGCCGCACTCCGAGCGGCCATCGACAGGCTGAAACGACCAGATCATTTCCAAAGTGAAGGCTGTGTTGATCCGGGACATTGTCTGACTACCAGAGAAATTGCAGAAGAGCGCCCTCCACTGCTGTGGGCCGTCTTTAATCTGGTTGTAATGGTCCTTAATCTGTGTGACGCCCAGAGTATCCTCACCGAAAGCCGTCTGAATCTTCCGAATGGTTTCCACCTGGCTGTCTCTCACAGTTTCTGGAAAAATTTGATTCAGTGCTGCTCCAATCGCTCAGCCATTTCCCTGACAATGAAAATCCGATGAGGGGGGTGCACCAGTGCTCACTCAAAGCCTGCCCACAGGCGAATGATGCAACCGACAGGCGTGAAAAAACTCATGCATGCGCATGAAGGTTCAAGCTTGGCTGATGCAAGCGCACATGATTCAAATCCATATAGTTTTTTTTAAAAAAATAAAAAGGTCGGATAGTTTTCTAACAGAGTTTTCTAACAGACCTTGTACATAAAAAAGGTGATGAAGACTCAGGCAATGAAGGCCGATAAAGTGAATCACAGTTTCACTTTACTGACTGTGTGTACTTAAACTTGTATGGTTTAATCTTTGATACATGCATATGCTAATGGCAGTGATTTGGGGTTTGGACAACAAAACATGTGAATGTAACAGATGCTGGAGGAGTATGTCTACACACTAGAACAAACCTATTCACACGGTACAAACATATAGGGCACTGGACAAAGTGTTGCAAAGTAGCACACAGTGCAGCAGTTCCCGGCTAACTCAGTTGGCATTTGTATGACGAGCAACCATGTTCTTTGAACACAAAATGTACTTGCGCTCATCTGTTCACAAGTACATGAGCATATCTATCTATAAAGCAAGAAACGTCTGTGTGAGTGCAAGCATGTGGCTCGCATATCCCTCTGACTGTTTGTCAGATCGGCCTCAGCTTTTGGATATGGCTTGTGCATAGCATGATGATGTGCATCCTTTATTATGAAAATTTTGGGGAATAATTTTCAAAACCTTTATTTTCATTACAGGGTTGACCCACTCTGAAAATGCATAGCTTTCCAAACGTCTCTTCTTCTATGGTGTTTAGTGCACTAGTTAGCTGAACAATCAATGGGTCCAACAATTTATCCAGACTGACTGCAAATATGAGTAAATTAAGTACTTTTATGTAATTTTAATTATTATTTAAATTGTTTTTTGTGGCATTTTGTATACAGTATACTGAAATGTGCTCCGTCGTCAAAACGTACCGCTGTGAACAAATTAAGTGCACCTCTCTTCATCTATGGCATATAACGGCAGCCGGCGTCCTTGTTGTTGCATTGCTGCCACCTTCAGCATCAGTCTGTTATAGCAGTACTAAATCCTCTCGATGACAGTATTTTTATATTTCAAGTATTTAAAAAGCCAACGCTTCTCCCTCCCACTTGACCTTATAGCTAAAACTGTCTGCAGATCATCTAAACAAATTCATACTTATTTCAATATTCCACCATACATACCCTTTACTTCACCTCAAAAAACAAACAAACAAACAAACAAAAAACACAAATCCTTCAAAACACATTTTAAAATCATTCTATTGTATTCCTGTTTTCGCTTTCCCCCAATGACCAAAACGCAAAAGGGACCGGTAGTGGTACTTTCACATTACCTACAGTGTCCTTGCTAAAAGCCAAAATATATGAAAACACAATAGTTAGCAATCAATCCACACATTTCACAACAAACCTAAATGTCCCTGACTCACATTATCAATAATTACTGTATTCACATCCATATGTTTGTGCTTCATTATTATTATAAAATTATTTTTATTGTTATTTCAAAATTTCAAAATTTAATCCGCATACAGGAACAGAAGAACAAGAGAACAATAGAACAAGCATTGGTGCTTTCAAGTATGCAAAAAAAAAATAAAAAAAAATCAGACCACATTAGGGTAAACAAATAGATAAATGATGATGGCAACACAAATGTTCAGACAACAAAGAAACATCACAATAGTGATTAGATCAGAACCAGTCAGATTGTAAGGTTCGGGGCTGGACTCTAAGGTGGATATTTTTTTTATAAAAAGATTAACAAAAGGTTGCCAGACTCCAGTTTTAAGTGGGACATAATATCTTCCAGCAGGAGTTTATGAGAAGGCGGAGCTGCTTTTTTCCAGTTGAGCAGGATCAGGCGTCTTGCGAGCAGAGTTATAAAGGCGATCGCGTTGGCTTGCTGGGCTGTCACAGCTGTATCCGGTGGGGTGACGCCAAACAGGGCCACCATGCAGTTTGGACCGACAGGCTTGTTACATAGGGAGGAGAATGTTCCGAATAGTTCTTGCCAGAAATTCTGAAGTTTAGGACACAACCAAAACATATGACTGAGGCTTGCCGGGCGTTAGCCACACCTTACACAGGATGAGTCAGAACCTGTGTATAGTCTGGAAAGTTTACTTGGAGATATGTGTAGTCTGTGTAATATCTTGAACTGTATTAAACTATGTCTGACACAAATCGATGAGGTGTGAATTCTAGTAATTGCCAATTGCCAGGCCCGATCAGTGAATAGTTCGCCTAATTCCTCCTCCCATTGATTCCTCAGGTGCTCTGTTGATGGGGATGACGCACCTTGAATTTTACTATACAAAGATGACACCAGACCTTTATCCCATGGGTCCAACTCTAAGCATTCGTCCAGCCAGTTCTTTTGTGGAAGAGTCAGGGAAAAAGTTGTTTTCACAAAACTGCGAATCTGTAGATATCTAAAGAAGTCCGATTGTGATAAGTCAAAGTCCTTTTTCAACTGCTCAAATGAGGCCAATTCGCCATCTTTGAAAAGCTTCTTTACACGACAGACCCTTCCTGTGCCATGATAGAAAAGACGGGTCGATCAAGGAGGGGGGGAAATTAACATTAGACTGAATGGGAGTTGCAGCTATGGCGCCTTTAAATCCAAAGTGAGTACGGAATTGAAACCAGATTCTCAGTGAGCCCTTGACTATCAGATTGTTTGTCCAGTGATGTTTACTCAGAGGTAGCGAGCTACACAATAATGAGCCAAGTGATGCTGGGTTGCAAGAATGCTTCTCCATCGGGACCCAGGCTGGAACCTCCATGTCCGAAGCATCTGCAAGCCAAAGTAGCAGTTTCTGAATGTTCGTGGAACAATAGTAGTGAAGAAAATTTGGTAAAGCAAGCCCACCATCGTCTCTCGATCTTTCTAGAAACTCTCTCCTAATTCGAGGTATGTTTCTATTCCAGAGAAACCTGGACATGTGACTATTCAAATCTTTAAAATAGGATTTGGGAATGAAAACCGGTACAGTCTGGAATAAATAGAGAAGTCTGGGCAGAATTACCATTTTAACTAAGTTGACCCTTCCTTCCGACTAGCGACAACGGGAGTTTGGACCAGTTCTCCATGTCCTGTTTAGCTTTATCCAGCGCGCCTGTAAAGTTCTTGGAGAACAACGACTCGTAGTTATAAGTAACGCTGACCCCCAGGTAGCTAAAGTGGTTTTTACACACCTTAAAGGGGAAGCTCCGGAAGTCCAACTGCTGCGCGTTCCTATTTATTGTAAAGAGAACGCTCTTAGAAAGATTCAACTTATAACCTGACACCTGACCAAATGAACTGAAGATTTTAAGAGCACAGGGAATGGTACTGAACAGATCTGAAAGAAAGAGGAGGAGGTCGTCAGCATACAGAGATAGTTTATGAGTTTGTCCTCCTCTTCGTACTCCAACTAGCTGCGGATCGTTTCTCAGTCGTACTGCCAAAGGTTCAATAGCAATATTGAATAATAAGGGGCTAAGCGGGCAACCTTGTCTGGCCCCGCGAGATAGAGGGAAAAGACTGGACAGATCCTTGTTTGTGCGTATTGCTGCTTGTGGCGATGCATACAAAATACTAATCCAGGAGCAGAAGACAGGACCGAATCCATATTTTTTCAGTGTTGCAAACAGAAAGTTATATTCCACTCTATCAAAAGCTTTTTGCGCATCCAAGGAAATTACTATTTCAGGTTCGAAGTTGATATGCTGATAGATCACATTGTATACCCGACGTAAGTTACTAGATATCTGTCTCCTTGAGATAAACCCTGTTTGGTCTGGATGTATCAACTTTGGAAGAGCCTTGTCAAGTCTGCCTGCCAATACTTTTGCTAGAATCTTATAATCGCAATTCAGGAGGCTAATTGGGCGGTAGGATTCACACAGCAATGGATTTTTTGCTTTTTTAAGCAGTAATGAGATTGTGGCATGTGTCATTGTTGCAGGTAGAGTCTTCCTGTCATAAACCAATGTCATAAAACTTTCAATAGCAATGGGACCAGTTTGGTTGCAAATAGTTAAAAAAATTCAGCCGGATATCCATCTGGGCCAGGGGCCTTGCCGGATTTAATTTTTGTAATGGCATTACTTATTTCTGACTGAGTGATGTCAGATTCCAACACGTTTTTGTCATTGTCTTCTAAGATGGGGAGGGGTAGGGTGCTCAAAAAATTTTCAACTTGAGTTGGGTCGGCAGCTTCAGAAGCGTATAACTTCTCATAGAATAGTCGGAACTCATTGTTTATGTCCTGTTGGTCTGTTAATGCATGTCCGTGTTCATTTTTTATTGCAGAAATAGAGCCTGCAGCGGTTATTTGCTTAATTTGGTAGGATAATAACTTGTTAGCGCGATCGCCATGCTCATAGTGGGTGAGCCGAGACCTCAGATGGAGATCAATTGCTTTGACATTTGTAATCGAGTCATATTCGGTCTGGAGTAAGATTCTCTTCTGATGTAATTCATCAGAGGGCAATTCTGAGTGCTGCCGATCCAGTTCCTTTATGTCCATTAAAATTTCCAACGCTCGCTTCATCCGTTTTCTCTGCTGCCGTATAAGATATCACCTGCCCTCTCAGATAGGCTTTCAGAGCTTCCCAAATGGTAGAATAGCTTATCCCGGGGGTCAGATTCAGTTCCAAGAAGAGGTCAATTTGACTGTTGATAAATTCCACAAATCTTTCATCAGATAAATGCCTGATATTTAACCGCCACGGAGGGGGACAAGTGATATTTTCTGGAAAATTCAATTGTAGAATTACTGGTGAGTGGTCTGAAATGACTATACTGTCATAATCTGTACGGGTGGCCAGAGGCAGCAGCTTATGGTCAATCAAAAAGTAATCGATTGTACTGGCGAGAAAAAGGAAAATTGTTTGGATGTCGGGTTTTTAAGCCGCCATGGATCCACCAACCCATAAGCTTTGATGAAATTGTTGACACACAAGGCGGATTTACTTAACGTTGACACTTTGGTGCTAGACCGGTCCAGAGCCAGGTTCAGGACACAGTTCAAATCGCCCGCCAGTATTAAGTCATGGCAATCCAAGTCAGGCAGATTAGAAAATAAAGTTGTAAAAACGTTTACATTGTCCCAGTTAGGGCTGTAAACATTGGCAAGGACGACTGGCCTATTGTACAGAGTCTCTTGGGTAATGACAAAGCGACCATTCTTATCCCTTATTCTCCTAGTCTCTGTGTATTGCACCTCCCTGTGAATTAAAATAGCTGTTCCTCTACTCTTACTCTCAAAATCCGAATGAAAGCACTGTGTAAACCGCCCCTGAGAAGTCTTGAGTGGTCTTTATTGACCAATTTGGTTTCTTGTAGATAAACTATCTGGCTATGTAATTTCTTTAAGTGGGAAAATATTTTATTGCGCTTAATGGGACTGTTTAAGCCACGAACATTCCAGCTCACCAGTGTAGTGGGACTACCTGCCATTCATAAGATATAAGAGAGATGGTAGTAAAGTTGATGAAAGAGTAGTGGCCCATAAACGTGAGAAAAAAAAACCCAAAAAGACACACACAAAGCACCTAACTGTTCGCCAACAGCAGAACGCAGAACACAGAACACAGGGGGTTGAACATCTCATAAAACAAGAAGAAATTGGAAAAAGAAAACCCAGTCCCAGAAGGGGACTTGTGTGCTTCCTGGTCTCCAGTGCTTACCATGGCGGCCCCCACAGGCGGCAAAATTAACATGCTGATTATAACGCAACCCACGTTGTGGTAAGTATTGCAAACAAGAAAATATATGTCTGTATATACGGGTGCCCGCACACCTGCACACCCTCATATATATATACACACTCACTTAGAATAGGAAAAACATCAAAGCATTCCTTCTGTCCACTCTTAAACTTGAGGCAGTCCAGTGAAGCGAGCGTAAGAGAAATAGTAAAAATCATCCTTAATGCTTAACCTGGTTCCAATAGAAGTCTTCATCTGACAGTTCAGATGGACCAAACACGGCTCCATGCTTAACTGGCTCGGAAATTACGAGCAGAATGTCCTCCGTATTTATCCCTTCATTATTTCTCTCAGGATAAAGTCCTTTGCACGCTTGGGATCTTTAAACGTATGTTCTTTCCCATCCGTCGTGGAGACTCTCAGCGTCGCCGGATATCTCAGCCCATAGCGGACTCCGACACAGCCCCGGAGCATGTTTCTCACCTCCGTGAACTCAGCGCGTTGTTTACTCACAGCTTGCGTATAATCAGGCAGGATGCGGATGTGGTCTCGGCTGCCTTCTTCAGAAGTGCCTCTTTTTCAGTAAAATAATGACACTTTACAACAAAAGCACGTGGTGGCTGGTCATCTTGTGGTTTTGTGTGGAGGGTCCGATGCGCTCTGTCCAAGCACGGAGGCTTCTCCAAACCGAGCGCAGCTTTCAGCATGTCCGCCACATACCTGGACACATACCACATACCCGTCCTCTCTGCCCTCTCTTACTCCAGTGATCTGGACATTGCAGCGACGTGAACGTGCCTCTAGGTCCTCACATTTGGATTTGACTGCAGCGAGCTCCTTCTTCACTTGTGCCATGTCTTTCTCCAAAGTGGCAATAGAGTCTGACTGAGCCCCGACATTTTGTTCCAGCAGTGTTGTGCGGTTCTCGGCCTCGTCTAGCCTCAGATTAATTTGCCCGATGGTGTTGCGTACCTCCATCTGAGTCTCATTGGCTTTTTCTTCTATCGTATCGACCAATTGTTGCTTCAGCGCTTGGACTGCTTCCAGAACTTGTTTGTTAGACTCAGAAGTCGCCGGTGGCTCTGTATGAGTTGTGCTAGCATCGACCGGGCTAGCGCTAGCTGCGGCTCTCGTGTCTTGCTCGTTCCTGGTGGTGTTAGGCGGCTTTTTTGGTGGCATCATAGAGGTGAGCCGGTAGCGGGCTAATATTCGTCACTCCACTAAAGTGTAATTATGTTGCATTGTTTCGGAACGTAATAGTCAGAAAACAAGGAGTTCGCCTGCGGAGCCCGGCAAAACGTGTCTTCACACGGCGCTGCCCATCCCGGAAGATGTTTGTGCTTCATGAACACTAACTGGGTTTATTCTTTCTTATATCTCTATGTGTCTATATATGTCTGACCATGTTAGATGAATGTCAATCTTTTTCTTAAAATATCTGTATTTGCGTGTCTCTTTGTAACTCAGTATCAACCATGTCTTAATGTCCTAATGTACACTTTGTCTGTTAAAACTATCTAAAAGTGAGTACACCTCTTTGTACATCCCACCCTCAAACACAGCCTCATACTACCATCCATGAAAAATCTACTTAAGCGCCCAATTTTCTATAGGAATACACACTTCACACGGGCACTGCACTAGTTGGTCTTAAAATGAGGTGTGGTCAGGTGCAGTATGCACCTGGTGGGAAAAGGTGGAGATCAAGTGTTTGGGGTTGAGGAATGTTGTAGCAGAAGCTTAAAACCAGAACAATGTGAGAATTAGTGCAAGGGAAAACACGTCTAACTCTGGAACTACAGGGCATAGAAAAAAATTAACCGCTGGAATCGGTGCGTCAATGCTGACAAACAGAGTTTCGAGGTCGGAGGGGCTCAACTCGAAGAAGCTCATGTTCAGCCTTGACCAGTTATACGGTGGATGCTGCTTCATATATTCTGCAGTGATGGAAAAACTAAACACTCGATTTATCCTGATGTTCTGGCCTTGAAGTATTGAGTGACGATATATCTTATTTTTTTGCTTATTTAGTCTTCACCCGGGCATACCTCTGCACTCTCTCCACACACACACACACACACACACACACACACACACACACACACACACACACACACACACACACACACACACACACACACACACATACGTATATATATAAATAATGAGAATATACTCAAGCCAGTGCTTCCAAACTTTTGATTGTTACAGCAGGTTGTAATTTTGCATGTTGCTGAAAACCAGTACAGGGAAACTGCAGTTGTTGATTCAGTGCTGTGTGTGTGTGTGTGTGTGTGTGTGTGTGTGTGTGTGTGTGTGTGTGTGTGTGTGTGTGTGTGTGTGTGTGTGTGTGTGTGTGTGCGCGCGCGCGCACATGCGTGCGTGCGTGCGTGCTTTGGTTAGTGTTAGATACTGTAGTTGAATCAGCAGACAATATTGATGTTAATTTGGCTGAGTCAGATTAGAGGTCAGGAGTCAGGACACAATATAATTATACCATGTAACAGACCTACATAGCCCGTGTTATGCACCAGAGCGTGGTTTAAGCCAACCCAGTCTTAGACCAGGCTGTTTAAGCATACTTGTACAGCATTCGGACATTATAAATTCTGTATAAACCAAAATATAAACTTGAACATGCTTTCTTTCTTATTAAACTTTTATCTTTTAACAGGCCACACACATTTTTGATATACAGTAGTGTTCAGAATAATAGTAGTGCTATGTGACTAAAAAGTTTAATCCAGGTTTTGAGTAATTTATTATTGTTACATGGGAAACAAGGTACCAGTAGATTCAGTAGATTCTCACAAATCCAACAAGACCAAGCATTCATGATATGCACACTCTTAAGGCTATGAAATTGGGCTGTTAGTAAAAAAAAAAAGTAGAAAAGGGGGTGTTCACAATAATAGTAGCATCTGCTGTTGACAATACAAACTCAAAACTATTATGTTCAAACTGCTTTTTTAGCAATCCTGTGAATCACTAAACTAGTATTTAGGTGTATAACCACAGTTTTTCATGATTTCTTCACATCTGCGAGGCATTAATTTTGTTGGTTTGGAACCAAGATTTTGCTTGTTTACTAGTGTGCTTGGGGTCATTGTCTTGTTGAAACACCCATTTCAAGGGCATGTCCTCTTCAGCATAAGACAACATGACCTCTTCAAGTATTTTGACATATCCAAACTGATCCATGATACCTGGTATGCGATATATAGGCCCAACACCATAGTAGGAGCAACATGCCCATATCATGATGCTTGCACCACCATGCTTCACTGTCTTCACTGTAAACTGTGGCTTGAATTCAGAGTTTGGGGGTCGGCTCACAAACTGTCTGCAGCCCTTGGACCCAAAAAGAACAATTTTACTCTCATCAGTCCACAAATATTCCTCCATTTCTCTTTAGGCCAGTTGATGTGTTCTTTGGCAAATTGTAACCTCTTCTGCACATGTCTTTTATTTAACAGAGGGACTTTGCAGGTGATTCTTGCAAATAAATTAGCTTCACACAGGCGTCTTCTAACTGTCACAGCACTTACAGGTAACTCCAGACTGTCTTTGATCATCCTGCAGCTGATCAATGGGTGAGCCTTTGCCATTCTGGTTATTCTTTTATACATTTTGATGGTTGTTTTCCGTTTTCTTCCACGCGTCTGTTTTTTTTTTTTTTTTGTCCATTTTAAAGCATTGGAGATCATTGTAGATGAACAGCCTATAATTTTTTGCACCTGTGTATAAGTTTTCCCCTCTCCAATCAACTTTTTAATCAAACTACGCTGTTCTTCTGAACAATGTCTTGAATGTCCCATTTTCCTCAGGCTTTCAAAGAGAAAAGCATGTTCAACAGGTGCTGGCTTCATCCTTACATAGGGGACACCTGATTCACACCTGTTTGTTCCACAAAATTGACAAACTCACTGACTGAATGCCACACTACTGTTATTGTGAACACCCCCTTTTCTACTTTTTTTTTTACTAATAGCCCAATTTCATAGCCTTAAGAGTGTGCATATCATGAATGCTTGGTCTTGTTGGATTTGTGAGAATCTACTGAATCTACTGGTACCTTGTTTCCCATGTAACAATAAGAAATATACTCAAAACCTGGATTAAACTTTTTAGTCACATAGCACTACTATTATTCTGAACACTACTGTGTGTGTATGTATGTGTATATATATATATATATATAATCAGAATATACTCAACCCAGTGTCTCCAAACTTTTGATTGTTACAGCAGGCTGTAATTTTGCATGTTGCTGAAAACCAGTACAGGGAAACCGCAGTTGTTAATTCACTGCTGTGTGTGTGTGTGTGCATGCGTGCGTTTGTTAGTGTTCATACTGTAGCTGAATCAGTAGACAATATTGATGTTCATTTGGCTGAGTCAAATTAGAGGTCAGGAGTCAGGACACAATATAATTATGCCATGTAACAGACCTACATAGCCCGTGTTATGCACCACAGCATGGTTTAAGCCAGCCCAATCTTAGACCAGGCTGTTTAAGCATACCTGTACAGCATTTGGACATTATAAATTCTGTATAAACCAAAATATAAACATGAACATGCTTTCTTTCTTATTAAACTTTTATCTTTTAACAGGCCACACACATTTTTGATATACATTACATGACTTTGTACAATATTGTCTGATAAATGGAAAAATGTTTATTTTACTATAATTACATTATAAAATACCCTTAATTGGTGTAAGCGGGTATAGAAAATGGATGGATGGACATTATAAATGTATCAGTGCAATCACATGTGTATATATTTATTAGAGGCTATAGAAGCTTACCGCGGATGGCAGTGATGCTCTTCGATCACTGTGCATTCTCGATGGTCTTCGAAAGCTGCGTTTTCTATCTCTGGCATTCCTAGCTTCTGCTCCATGACCCCAATAACTACTCATCCACTTTGTAAAGTTACCATCGTCATCCTCGTCATTGTCCATCGTGATAGCAGGCAGCAGCCTGAGCGACATGATGGAGTCGTACAGGTCCTGAGTCACTACGCCGATGGTGTGACCGATCTACTACAGTGTTGTCCTGCAGAGCAAATGGAAATTATTTCAGTTCACTGCTGCCCTGAGTACCTGTGTTGTAGTTATTTGTAGACACTCCAAAAATAAACAGTAGAGCTTTTCCTCAAGTTCTTAAATAAGCGAATCCTCGATAATCTCTAACAGCACTGGTAGGAAATACAAGTGACTGGAATAAACAGGGAGGTGGATGAGAAACGGCTAATTTGTTAGTGCTGGTGGGAGATGTGGCCACTGCCTTTACTCTTTCCATTACTGTCATCGGCCTGGGGGGAGACAAATTTGCCCATACTTTCCACTTGCTGAGCCCGTCAAACCTGTCAATAATTATGGAGTGCAGGGAACTCTGCAGTAGCGTGAGCCTGAGGCTGGTGTCATACTGTATGGGGAGGGAGCACAGCTTTTCATACTACAGTGCATGAGCATTGCTAGAACTGGGACTTCTTTCTTCATTGCATTTGCTTCTGTGCAGCAGTGTCATGTATACTGTCAGCAACGGGAAAATCAGCAGGTGCTTTTTAAATAATTATGAGCAAATATTTGTGCAGTGCTGAATGATCACTGGTCATGCATGGCTTCTGAAGCCAAAACGTGTGGTCCGCTTACTGTTGATCTTCTTCAATGAACCTGACAGAAGAAGACAGGCAACACCACCCACGCTATTTAAAGCAACAAATCCTCTTACATCACTTCACACAGACTCACTGACTCTGTGTTAAAATTTACATGAAAGACATAAGTACCGTAACACATAGTCTAGGAATGTCGTATAAACTGCATATATATATATATATGTGTGTGTGTGTGTGTACACAAAGACCACTGGACTTTTAATATATAGATGATTTCCCACCCCTTGCTGGAATGGTGTGTGAGTTCAGAATGTAATTATCAATGTCCATTGTTCACTGTTGTTACATAATATCCCTACTTTCTTACAAAATATTAGTTCTATCAACTTTGTTTTCACGGCATTTATCCTTGACCCAAAATACATAAGCATACCAAACAGCAAATGTCAGCTTTCCCCAGTTTGTACGTGATTGAAGTTATACACACATGCATGCACACATACACGTACACAAAGGCCACTTGGCTTTATATATATATATATATATATATATATATATATATATATATATATATATATATAATTTTCAAAAACCATATGGATTTGAATCACGTGTGATTACATCAGACATGCTTGAACCCTCCTGGGCATGCAAGAGTTTTTTCACGCCTGTCGGTTACGTCATTCGCCTGTGGGCAGTCTTTGAGTGAGGAGTGGCCCACCCTCTCGTCGATTTTTTTCATTGTTTAGGAATGGCTCAGAGACTGCTGCTTTGTTTGATCAAAATTTTTTCAAAACTGTAAGGCGCAACTGAGTGGACACCATTCGATAAATTCAGCTGGTTTTCGGTAAAAATTTTAACGGCTGATGAGAGATTTTGGTCTGGTAGTGTCGCTTTAAGGACGGTCCACGGCGCCTGACGGCGATCTGCGCTTTGAGGCGGCAGCGTCTCGCTGTTTCAAGTTGAAAACTTCCACATTTCAGGCTCTGTTGACCCAGTAAGTCGTCAGAGAACAGAGAACTTTCAGAAGAAGTCGGCATGAGGAGTTTATTCGGACATTCCATTGTTAACGGACATTTTGTAACGAAAGAACGTGCGGGCAGAGTCACATGTCGGGCCGGACCCGACCGCGGGGGGTCGCGACAGGAAAAACACCTCCGTGTTGGAAACCTTAACGGGCAAGTTGGAACATGCCCAAGCTGTTAAACAATTTCTCAGTTACTCACTTGTTGAAAGCCATCAAAAGCCGCCTGAATTTTACAAATGGTTTTCAACACGGAGGTGTTTTTCCTGTCGCGGCGCACACAGATTTGCCGAGTCGTCACGGAAACGACTCGGCGAATTTGCGCGCACGTCTTTCATTAAAAAATGTCCTTAAACAGTGGAATGTCCGCATAAAGTCCTCATGCCGGCCTCTTCTGAATCTTCTCTGTTCTCTCACGACGTCCTGGGTGAATTAAGCCTTAAATTAGGATGTTTTCAGCTCGAAACAGGCCGACGACGGCGCCTGGAAGCGCTGCACGACGTCCCGCTCCGTGGGAAGTCCTTACACCGACAGAAACACCCCATAATCTCTCATCAGCCGTTAAACTTTTCACCGAAAACCAGCTTAATTTCTCGAATAGTGTCCACTCGGATATTCCTCATAGTTCCAGAAAAAATTTTGATAAAGCAACGCGCGCCATCTCGAGCAGCATGTGAAACAAAGGAATTCAGCCGAGAGGGCGGGACCACATCTCACTCAAGGCCTGCCCACAGGGAAATGACGTCACCGACATGCGTGAAAAAACTCACGCATGCGCACGAGGGTTCAAGCATGATTGGTGTAATCGCACGTCATTCAAATCCATATAGTTAAAAAAAAAATAAAAGGGTCGGTTTATTATCTAATAGACCTCGTATGTATGTATGTGTATATATATATATATATATATATATATATATATATATATATATATACATACGAGGTCTGTTAGAAAAGTATCTGACCTTTTATTTTTTTTAAAAACCATATGGATTTGAATCACGTGTTATTGCATCAGCCAAGCTTGAACCTTCGTGCGCATGCGTGAGTTTTTTCACGCTTGTCGGTTGCGTCATTCGCCCGTGAGCAGGCTTTGTGTGAGCAGTGGTCCACCCCTCTATTCGGATTTTTATTGCGAATAAATGTCTGAACGATTTGGAGCTTTGCTGCATCAATTTTTTTCCAGAAACTGTGAGAGACCTCCAGGTGCACTCCTCTTTCCATGACAAAAACTCCTGTAACAGTGGAATGTGCCATTCATTTCTAAACTGGACACTGTCTTGATCCGGTATGTTGTCTGAATAGCACAGGAATTGTGAAAAGACATGGACATCAGCACTTTTTCGGCACATTGAGACAGATGGGTGGACGAGAGGGGTGACAAAGCCTGCTCACAGGCGAATGACGCAACCGACAGGCGTGAAAAAACTCACGCATGCGCACGAAGGTTCAAGCTTGGGTGATGCAATCACACGATTCAAATCCATATGGTTTTTGAAAAAAATAAAAAGGTCGGATACTTTTCTAACAGACCTCGTGTACATATATATATATATATATATATATATATATACACATATATACATATATATATATACACACACACACACACACATGCAGCAGGTAAAATAAGTATTGAACACGTCACCATTTTTCTCAATAAATATATTTCTAAAGGAGCTATAGACATGAAATTTTCACCAGATGTTAACAACCCAAGTAATCCATGCATACAAAGAAATCAAAACAAATAAGTACAAAAAATAAGTTGTGTGTAATAAAGTGGAATGACACTGTGAAAAAGTATTGAACACTTAAATTTATTTAATGCTCATACAAAACCCATTGTTGTTAATGACAACTTCAAGACACCTCCTGTATGGAGAAACTAGTCCCATGCATTGCTCAGGTGTGATTTTGGCCCACTTTTCCACACAAAAAGTCTTCAAATCTTGAAGGTTCAGTGGACCTCTTCTATGAACTCTGATCTTTAGTTCTTTTCTGTTGGATTCAAGTCAGGTGATTCGCTGGGCCGCTCTAGCAGGGTTCTTTTCATTCTCTGAAACCAATTGAGTTTCCTTGTCTGTGTGTTTGAAATCACTGTCTTGCTGAAATGTCCACCCTCGTTTCATCTTCATCATTCTGGTAGACTTTCATCAAGAATGTCTCAGTACATTTTTCCTTTCATCCTTCCTTCAATTATATGAGCCGTGCCAGTGTTGTATGCTGAGAAACAGCCCCGTACCATGATGTTCCCATCGCCAAACTTCGCTGTTGGTATGGTGTTTTTGATGTGATGTGCATTGCCATTTATGGTATGTATTATGGCATTCAAAGAGTTCAGTTTTGGTCTCCTCTGACCAGACTGTATTCTCCCAGTATTTCACATGTTTGTCCAAATGTTGTGCAACAAATTTTAAATGAGCTTCAACATGCTTTTTCTTTAGTAATGAAGTTTTGCATGGTGAGCGTGCACACAGGTCATGGTGGATGAGTGCATTACTTATTGTTTTTCTTTGAAACAATTGTACCTGCTAATTCCAGGTCTTTCTGAAGTGGTCCTTGGCTCTTGGACAACTCTTCAGGCAATTTTTTTCAGTCCTCTGTCAGAAATCTTGTGACGAGCACCTGGTCATGGCCGGTTTATGGTGAAATGATATTCTTTCCACTTCCAGTTTATGGCCCCAACAGTGCTCACTGGAGTATTCAGAAGTTTAGAAAAACTTCTGTAACCAATGCCATTAGTATGTTTTGCAACAATAAGGTTGGGAAGATCTTGAGAGAGCTCTTTGCTTTTACCCATCGTGTGACAGCTTGGTAATGAGACATTTTACAGACCATCAGTTGGGAGTGAACCAGCTGATATTACTTTGCACTGACAAGGGGCAGGACTGCTTTCTAATTACTGATAGATTTCAGCTGGGGTCTTGGGTTTCCATGTCTTATACTTCCACTTGCATGTCTTATCCATGAGCTGTCCACATAATTTATGAACAGCTATGGTTTGTTTTCTTTGTAAGTGTCGATTACTTGGATTGTTGTCAGCATCTGGTGAAAATTTCATGTCAATAGCATCTTTAGAAATATATTTACTGAGAAAAATGATGGTGCGCAATACTTATTTTACCAGCTGTGTACATCCATCCATTCATTTTCTATACTCGTTTACTCCAGTTAAGGGTCACAGAGGGCTAGAGGCTAATTTTAAGGCTTTTAAAATCAAGTTACAGTGACCATGTACTGTATAATTGACTATTTTGAACTCAGCAACATATACTTACATTACACTTTAAACAAATTACAGTTTCAACTATTTTTTTTTTTTATTGTAGATAAATTTCACAAGTTTCTATTGCTCCCGGTGTGTAGTGAGCGCCTTGTTTGGCAGCACCCTGACATCAGGGTGAATGTGAGGCATTATTGTAAAGCGCTTTGAGCATCTGATGCAGATGGAAAAGCGCTATATAAATGCAGTCCATTTACCATTTACAAACCACTTCCAGTGAAAGATAATAACAACAACTACAACAAAAAAGCACGTATCCCATTACCAGAGTAGTTTGCAAGTTTCCCTTCTATTTATAGCATGCTGAGAAATAGTAAGACTCCAGAAAGCAGTGGTTCTTCTCACAGCTCTGTGACAATGTGAAATAAGGTGCTGGTTTACACAGCTCCCTCAATCCATGCAAATCCTGTTTACTTTGGAAGCTGGGCAATGCTGGTTACTGTTTGAGGACAGTTGGCCTCCAGCATAAATTGAGCAGTCAGGCTTTAGCACTGCGCAGACTGACCAGCACACAGCTGTGACCAGCACATAGCTGTGAAATGGGCCAGACTGAGTCTGCAGTACGGTCCTTGTTTGCCTTCATTACTGTCACCTTGTGACGGTAATAAGCATATTCAACAACAGTTTAACAAACAAACAATCAGGAAAATTCCACATTTTAACATGCAAATGGTCACTCTAATGCAGCAGCATTTAGTTATGTCCACTTGCTACCTCTCTTTAACATAAAGAGCTCTTACTAGTTTTGGATATTGAACTCAAGTTGAGTTGAGTTGTAAAGTTAGACCTCAGAGAAAGGATTGTCTGGAGGCAAAAACCTGGGGGATGGTACAGAAACATTTCTGCTGCTCTGAAGGTCCCAATGAGCACAGTGGCCTCCATCATCCATAAATGGAAGTTCAGATCCATCAGAACTCTTCCAAGAGCTGACCGCCTGTCTAAACTGAGCGATTTGGGAGAAGGGCCTTAATCAGGGAGATGACCAAGAACCCGATGGTCACTCTGTCAGAGCTCCAGCATTCTTCTGTGGAGAGAGGAGAACCTTCCAGAAGGACAACAATCTCTGCAGCAATCAACCAGTCAGGCCTGTACATAGAGTGGCCAGATGGAAGCCACTCCTAAGTAAAAGGCAAATGGCAGCCCAGCTGGAGTTTGCCAAAAGACACCTGAAGGACTCTCAGACCATGAGAAACAAAATTCTCTGGTCTGATGAAGATTGAACTCATTGGTGTGAATGCAAGGTGTCATGTTTGGAGGAAAGCAGGCACCATCCCTACAGTGAAGCATGGTGGTGGCAGCATCATGCTGTGGGGATGTTTTTCAGCAGCAGGAACTGGGAGACTAGTCAGGATTGAGAGAAAAGTGAATGCACCAATGTACAGATACATCCTGGATGAAAACCTGCTCCAGAGTGATCTTGACCTCAGACTGGGGCAACGGTCCATCTTTCAGCAGGACAATGACCCTAAGCACACAGCCAAGATATCTAAGGAGTGGCTTCAGGACAACTCTGTGAATGTCCTTGAGTGGCGCAGCCAGAGCCCAGACCTGAATCAGATTGAACATCTCTGGAGAGATCTGAAAATGGATGTGCACAGACGCTCCCCATCCAACCTGATGGAGCTTGAGAGGTGCTTCAAAGAGGAATGAGCAAAACTGCCAAAAAAAAAATAGGTGCACCAAGCTTGTGGCATCATATTCAAGAAGACTTGAGACCGTAATTGCTGCCAAAGGTGCATCGACAAAGTATTGATCAAAAGGTGTGAATACTTACGTAAATGTACTTATGTACTTATGTATGTAAAAAAGTTGATTCCTTAGTTTTTTTTTTTTTTTTTTATAAATTTACAAAAATAAATAAATCAATCAACTTTTTTCAGGTTGTCACTATGAGGCATTATGAGTATAATTTTGAGGGGGAAAAGAATTTACTCCATTTTGGAATAAGGCTGTAACATAACAAAATGTGGAAAAAATAAAGCGCTGTGAATACTTTCCAGGTGCACGGTATACGGCTTGATTTTGAGTCCCCAAATCTTTCTCCATTTGGGATCTGCAGATCGCATTTTGCTCCCATTCTTGGACCCTGTCACATCGTAGATTTAGGACAGATAAACTTTTTTTTTTTAATGAACACAGTAAAACAGAACATAGGAAACCATACATCTTCTCACCGGGACTATACATTTTCATACAATAAAAGTGTCAAAATACAGAAAAATGTAAAGTAAGAATTACAAAACATACATAAAAAAATAAAAAAAATACAAGGACTGGGGTTTTATGGATCACAAGGCATACTGGGTAAAACTTGGGTATAATTCAAATAAGCAAGAAACGAGATATACTGTATCTCCACAGATCTTTCTAGCTCTTTTGTTGGGGAATATTTTTAAGGGATAGGAAAAATAATTTTAATTTTTTTATAAACCAGTCTAAGGAGGATTTGCCATTTCTCCACTTACTACAATGAATAAGAGATTTACCTATTAGAATAATCATATTTATTATATCAGAGACATCTCAAAAGCTGGGATGTCATTTTTTCTAAGTAATAATCAGTTCTTATTTCTACCCCAAAACTTCCAAAACACAGGGCATAAGAAAACCATATATGTTCTGATGTTTCATCTGCTGCATTACAGAAGGCACACAGTTCAACTTAAAATTTAAATCTTTTTTTAAGTTCTGCAACCAGGTAGACCTTATAAAATATCTTAAAATGAGTTTCCTTAATCTTTGGAGAAATACACCATCTAATATATCTAGTATACAAATAATGAATGTTTATGATTTCAATGGTACGAATATTTCATGAGGTGAAAGCTGGAACAAACCATTCAATGAGGCAAATCCAAGTTGAATGGTTTGTTCCAGCTTTCACCGAATTAAATATTCATTCCATTGAAAGAATGTAAAAACATTCATTATTTGTTTTATATAATGACTAAAATAGATCCTTGTCATTTGACATTTTATTAATTTATAAACAAGAGAAAAGAGACTTACATTTTGGCGTTCCACTGCTGCTATGTCCAAATTGTGACGTGTAGTCCAGTGATGCTGTGCACTGACTTTGGACTTCCATAAAAAAAAAAAAGACTGTGTAGTTCCTCAGTCCAGCCAAAATCACATCAGCTTTTCATCTGAGCAGCTCTTCATTCATCCAGACGGCTTACAGCAGAGTGGATTGTGTGTGTTAGCTTAATCAAATCATCGTGTCATTGTCCCCTGCACGCACGCACACACTCACTCAACCGGGTCGGCGCTTGTGCTCATGTGTACTACCAAAAAAAAGACTGTGTACATCCTCAGTGCAGTGAAAAAAAAATTACATCAGAAATGAGTCCAGCTTTTCATTCTTTCTTCCTGCTAACAGCCTCCAGACAGCGCAGTGGATTTGTTTTGTGTGTGTGTGTGTGTGTGTGTTACTAGAATTAGCAGCATCAGTTAGCTCAATCAAATTATGTCTCAGTAGAGTCGTTGTCCCCTGCGCACGTGTGCACACACATGCAACCTGGTTGGCGCTTGTGCGTGCGTGTACTACCAAAAAAGACTGTGTACATCCTCAGTGCAGGGAAAAAAAACACATCAGAAATGAGTCCAGCTTTTCATTCCAACTTCCTGCCAACAGCCTCCAGACAGCACAGTGGATTTGTTTTGTGTGTGCACGCACGTGGCACGAACACCTATGGACGCGCATACATGCACTTGCATGAACACGTGTGGTGCGCGCGTGCATGAGGCCGTGCGCACGTGCGTGTGTCTGTGCGCAGAGTGCAATGGTACCAAATGTATGGAACCAAATTTGCACTCTAAGTGGAACCAAGCTGCACTCTCAATGCAATGCAACACAAATGGGATGAATTAATTCATGTCATGTGACATACAAAGCACCAATCAAATGACAAGGATCCACTCAACCTTTATATAAAGTGAGCTTTTACTATCATAGACACTTGTCAGTCACTTGTGCTTTAAATCCTGTGTTAGAATCACAACAGATTTTAAGGCAGCACTCATCAGTTTGTTATTCCATTTATCATTTAGGTTACAACCATTAATCATCAGTTTTGGAAAATACCAATTTTTATATTTGAATATAATAAGGTATTTTGGATTAATTTAATCAGTTATAAGGGGATTGCTTTACAAATCTTATTATATTCCCCCTGACTACAACTAATGCCATATTTTTTGATCAAGCCTTGTAGTCCAAAAGGTCTCCATCAGAATCCATTACATCCTTTAGGGCCCCTTCACACATAACACGAAAGACACAGAAACCGGAAGAAAATCCACGAACCAAACACAAAATGGGGAACCACGAACCATCGTGCGCGTGCATGAACACAATGCGAGCAGCTGGAACATGTTGCACCACATCTTGCTGCTGATGTGGAGAAAAATAAAATAAAAACCAGCTGTATAATTAGTGAATATCACTGGGTTGATATAAATAATAAATAAAAGCGTACGCAATACAGAACCCTGCGATAAAATAACCCTGGTTAAATAAAAATAAATGCCACTCATGGGATTCGAACCTGCAATTTACAAAAGCTCTGATTACCAGATGGAAACTTTACCACTGCACTACGATCTCTGTCTTATAACAGGAGCATAAAATATCTAAAATCAACAAAGAGATAAACGTATTAAAAAAAGCGCCATAATAACTGACGGCATTTGTTACGACGTATTTTTGGTGATACATGACTGAAAGTGACGTATTTGTGGCGCTGTTGGCTTGTCATAGTCTTGCGACGCGCATGTTCTGCCGGACATGAGTGTCGTGCCGGACACACGTGACATTCAGATCACCTGCTGTGTGATCCGACGGTCCGTTTCACATGGAGCAGCCTGCCAACGTGTGCTTTGTGTGGCCACTGCAGCCCGGCTGTGTGCCCTCAGACGTGGCTGTCCGGCCCCCAAGTGATCATGTCTGTAATTACATATCAGCATGTCATGCAAGTGTGCTCCCCCCACACGCCGTGTGTGTGTGTGTGTGTGTGCGGGGGGTGGTGCACATGACCCATGCACACTCCACATGTATGTTGCTTTTGCAACGCCACACTCGTGGGGGCACTAGACAAATTTCACATCCAGTTCGAAAGTGATTGTCTGCTCACTACTTTTGTGCTGACAGCGTGAATGGCACCACATTTTATGTGTCAAGCAAGTGGTGTTGGATGTACATGTGTGACACCTGGAATTTGGCCGACACCTGCCGCAAGAGGGATCGAATGGACTGTCACAGAGCACACTGTCTTATGGCCGTTGGTGTGCGTGAACATTTTTTGGATATTTAAGGATAGCCCTGAAGAATACAAATATAAATGTTAAGAGCTTTCTCAACCATATATTTATTTTTATGAAGATGGCTGTGTCATCCACAAACTGGTTTATTTTAAATTCCTTACCTAAAATTGTAATATATTTTATTTCATAACTGTTCTTAATGAGCATGGTTAACAAATGAGTGGTCAAAATAAAGAATTTCTGGGAGATTGGGCAGCATTGCCGAATACCATGTAGCACCATGAACCTCTGGGTCATTCCAGTGTTCAAGGAAATAGAACTATAAATATCAGTATAAAACATCTTGATAATATTACATTTTTTTTTTTTTTTTACCAAACCCTATAAAGTGCAGCGCTTCTAGTTAAAAAAAAAAAAAAAATCCAACAGAGTTGAAAGCCTTATAAAACTCAAGAAATAACAAACTGTTACAGTCGGGAGGAGGTGAACCAAGGGACAAGGGGAACCCCTAGATGCAGGACAGCCGAGGCGAAGAGAGTGGCATTAAAGCACAGTTTTATTCATGATAAAGAAACCAGTCAAACGCATAATGTGGCAACAAAACTCAGAGTTGGGAGTCCTCTTCCAAATCCTGGTGAGGGCCACGGAGGAATGCTACTGCACTGCCGGTCGAAGCTCCAGAGGAATACTCACCAGAACTGGGGACTCCTTCCCTCTTCTGAAAATGTGACTTCAATAGAAGACTCCTTCCTGTTGAGGGGAGTGCACTAAAAAGTCTTTACATAAAAGAGAGTACCAAACAGAAAAAGCAGAGCCGACGAATGTCACTGCTGTTTGGAGTGCATTTCCAAAATGAACCACCACAATCAAGGATATTTCTGGTATACACAATAATGTTCAAACAGGTTTCAGTCTCTTGTTATTCAAACTGGATTCCAACTAAAGTCTTTCCTGTTAAAGAGTGAATTAAGCTCCAAAGTGCAAAAAACATTTTTACTCATGCTCCAAACATGATCCCAGGAGACAGGACAGAAAGCACTCGGGCTGCAAAGTGCAAACCTTTCATACATACACAGACAACCAAACAGAGATAATGGACCCGCACTGAAGAAGAGCCAGAGTCACTTTAAGTAGCATGTCTCATCAGATACAGGTGCACGATCACCATCTTGAAGAGAGCCCTCGGATACAATGCCAGATCTGGTTAGGATAACTATAGAGCCTAGAGTGCAACTTTAGACCCCAGGTTTGGGGCTCATTGCATTCTACTAAAAAGACATCAAAGATAAATGAAAACCAGGTGCAGATCAACCAAGGTGTAAATGATAATGCCTAATTATGTGTAGGGACAAAAATGAGCACTAGATGGAGGTAAAGCAAAGACAGAGACTAAGAACTGTGAGGACATAAAGGGTCACTAGAGGGAAGCAGAGAATGAACGCTGAAAGGTAATAAAGGGCCAATGCAGAGAATACAAGACAAGAAAAAGGGTGAAACTGACAAGGAGTGATAGAGCTGGAAATGACTGAGAAGGAAATGACAAAAACTACTGAGACAGACAGAACATGACAGACAAATGCAAAGAATATTAGACCAGAAAATATGTGACACAAGATAAGAGGCTGGGAAATATAAAGATAACCTAAAGAGATGGAAGAAGACAGATCAGAGCTGGTAACAGATTATCAAAGAGGAGACCAGAACCCCAACACAGACCGAACCACAACACCAAACTATCAGTATCAATAAGGTCGTTATAATCGAGCATATCTAATATCAACCTGGTATGATTGTGTATACTTCTACCTTTCATAAAGGCTGAATGACACTCATTTATTATTTGCTTTAACCCCTCATTTAATAGCTTTGCATAAGCTCGTGCCAGTAATTTGTAATCGTTACACAATAAGGTTATTGGTCTCCAATTATTCAATAAAAGTATATCTTTGCCTGTCACTGCTTTTCCAGATTAAAGAAATAGGATGAATTTTTCCCCTTCCTCGATACAATGAGGAAGGAGAAATATGTATTTGGCTTATCCAAAGACATATTATTTAACTGAGATTGAAGACTGTTCAATTTAAAATTTTTCTCCATTGTTAAATCTGCCACATAATTTGTTGATTTCATTTGCAATGTTCTGCTGTTTCTGTTTTTTGTTTTTATTATTATTATTATTACTATTATTATTTTAGAGGATGCTTTACTTATCTTAATTGCAACCTGTCTAATTTTAGATTTAAAACACTTCCACTTACTCAACGTTGACATTTCCAGTACAACAATTTCTTCAATGAGCTGCATGACCTCTTTGCAAAAATCTGTATTCTCCAAAACAGTATTATTGAATTTCCAAATAAAATTATGAATAGATACATTTTAGGATAATGAGATATACAGCAAAATGATCCAATGATCAGTTAAAGGTGATGCTGAAATTTCACATTTGGAGTCATTATTAACTAAATTATTTGAGATTAGCCAATAATCAATTCTTGAGCACTGGCCATTATTTGATACATTAAACCAAGTATATTGTGTAGTAATAGGATTTCTCATTCCCCATTCGTCTGTCAAGTTGTTTTTTGTAACAATCAAATATAGTATCATTATAATTATGAAGGTGACCCCTTGACGGAAGACGATCATATCTGGCGACAAATTTAAATCTCCTCCAACTATATTATTTTATCAGTTGTAAACAACACTTTCCATTCTTCTATCAGTTTGCTCAGAACCAAAATAATATTTTAATTCTGTACAATTTGGTTATACCCATATACACACACACCAACATGTAATTTATTTCTTTTATCTTTAAAGCCACCATTAGTAAGTGTCCCTTATGATCACATTTGTGGTCTATTCCCTTCATAGAACACCTATGGAACAAGACCATAACTCCATGACTAAAGAAAGGACAGATAAACTTCACTGATTAGTGGATAAACTTCCACTGAAAAGAACCAGTTTGGAAACAAAATGGCTCCATGTTTGGCGTATTTCTGGGTCCGCTTAGAGTCCCCTAATTGAGAGAGTAGCAAAATGATGAGTCAAAATGACCGGTCACGTGACTCGTGGTACCATCTTGGGGCCAAAACAGCGTTCACTATTAATCTGTCTGCATGTAAATCCAGCTATTTTATTTATTTATTTACTGAAAATGCGGGTTGTTCTGCATTTGGATGCACAAATAGCCACAACAAGGACTTCAAGATGTGCAGATTCCCTTCAGATCCGAACAGAAGAAAAATTTGGGAAAACAAAGTCAGCCGTGTGGGATGGAAGCCGACATCATCAACAAAGTTTTGAGAGGTAAATTTATTGTTCAGTCCCATGTACAGTAAAACTCGTCTAAATCGCCATCATATAAACTGGATAGTCGGAGTCACTGGACAATAAAAGTCCGTGTTTTTGCATTGTTTTCCATGTAATAAACACCGTATATAACAGTTTTTGTCGAACTAATTTTTCACTCACATTGGATAAAATTTCCTGTCCAATCACAATGTAAGTAACAAAGGTACAAATTAAAGTTCAGCAACACTTGACGATTTGAGTAAAGTGGGACCAGAGTCATTTCCGTGATTAAAAGCCTGACCGCTTATTTTGTTCAAACCGTGCTCAGAATCAGACCCACAGCCTGACATGCACCTGTTAAATCAGACACAAAAGGCTGTGATTTTACATTTTTCTGCTTTCACTCCTTTGTCTCCCATCATATTTTAATAGTTTTAGCAGTGCACATGCTGATTACATTTCAGGATCACATACGTTTGGCAGAAAAGTCCACAAATTTACAACACAGAGTCTGAAAAAGAAGAAATTGTACATCTTACCTTTGAATTGGAGGTGATGATTGTAGAAAAAAGCTTGTTGAGGGTCAAAATAATCCATAATAAAGCATAATTCAGTGATGAGAACTTTAAAACTGTCACAAAAGTCATTGCATGACACAGAGTTACAGAGCTGCAGAAGCATAAATCAGGCTTCAAACTAACTAAATAAATCATCATAAATTGTAAATTTATGTTAATTTGATAGCTTAACTAATTTTATATTTATTTTGATGCTGCTGTATTTGGTTAAACAATTTAAAAACTGTTGAAAACATAAAAGTAGTTTAGCACAGTTGGACCTAAAATGGCGTCATGTTCTGAGTTGACGCTACTCTCTCTATTAAGGGACTCTGGGTCCGCTGGTTTTGCTCTGCCCTCTAGTGGTGACCTCGCAGACGGTCTGTCTCACGAGCTGCTGGTTAACCGTCCCCTGCTTGTTCATCATGGCTGCTTCAAAACCAGTGGAGCCGCAGTCCGGGACTGGATTACCCCGCTGGCAGCTGGCACTGTTAGTCGGGGCCCCAATAGTTTTGGGAGTTGGGGCGGTTTACCTGTGGAACCGCAGCAGGACGAAGGAAAATACGAAAGGAGAGCGGAAAACTCCAGAAGGTAGCGCCAGTCCTGTGCCGGGCCAAGACGGCGCCGCCCGAAGCAGAGAGCCCGAGATCACGGTAACTGGGTCGACTCACGACTCTGCAGTGTCGCCTCATATTTCGTGTTTGTTGAATGAAACGTATCGTGGTTCGAGTGCTTTTAGGGACACGTTGCTGACTGCTGCCGCTGGCCTTTAGCAACCGCTTCATAGCAACAGCTAACTAGCCTGGGTTAGTTAGCCAGTTTCAAACATGTGCCAGTGAGTGCCAGCACGAAGAGTCATGAAAGCAAAAAGTGTCAGCGTCTAGAGTACTCGACAGACGCCCACGTCGTTTTAATTAGGTTAGCCTTTCAATATCTTTCTAACGGGTCCCCGAACAGTGGGTGCAAATATGTAAAGGTCAGTGTGACAAGCTCGGTAATGACTTTGATGGCTAAGACGTGGGCAGTGACGGGAGTGCAGCAGAATGGAGGGTTTAATGTCACAAAGTGGGCAGAATTGTGTGTATCTTTTAGCACATGTTCTAAGAATATGTAGAAATGGGGATAATTACGAAATGGGGGTAAACTGGAGCGAAATTTTATATACATGTAAGTAAGTCCCTTCGGCTGCTCCCTTGTTTGCACTGGGGGTCGCCACAGCAAATCCAAGGTGGATCTGCATGTTGAGTTGGCACAAGTTTTACGTCGGTTGCCCTTCCTTACGCAACTCCACATTACATGGAGAAATGTGGCAGGAGTGGGATTTGAACCCGTAACCTTCTGCACTGAAACCAAACACGTTAACCACTTGGCCACATGTAAACTGCCCCGTTGTTGGGTCAGTGGCTGAAGTTTCATCTCTTGAACAACATGGCACACCTGCCGGTTTTGAGTAAAGCCCCTTTCACACCGGGGTTGCATACAGTTGCACTAAAATGTGTATGGAGTACACTGGAAAATTGCGCACATTTCGCGTAGTCCCTGTGTAGGGCTGGTGTGTGATGGCACATGGTTGCGTTTCTAGACTTGCATGGTTGCTATTTATTGAAAATGCTGGCATAAATTAATGCAGCTGTCACACCTTGATGACCAGCATATGCCTACAGCCCCGTTTCCACAGAGTGGTTCAGGTCGGTACTAGAAGGTGTGATGCGGGTCAGAAACGGAGTAATTTAACATTATTTTATTGTTGGTGTATGATATTTTTATTTATTTATTTATTTTTTGCATACAGAATGCTGACGAATTTGGCTGTGGTAACTGCTGCCGTGAATGAAGTGCTGTGACTCTTTAAACTTTTAAAGCTCTGGTTGCTTTGTGATCACGTTCACTGATCAGGTCTGTGATGACCTGATTATTGAAATGCTGTGACAATTTAAACTTTTTAAGTGCCAGTTGACCGCAAAACTAGAGTCCCTTGATTGAGAGAGTAACGACATGAGGAGTCAGGGAGGCAGACGTGACTCGTGGTGCCATCTAGGGTTTAAAATAGTGTTCACTGTTAATCTGTCTGCATGTAAATCCATCTTATTTATTTATTCACTGAAAATGCCGAGTTGCTGTGCATTTGGATGCACAGACACAGCAAGGGCTTCAAGATGTACAGATTCCCTTCAGATCTGAACAGAAGAAACATTTGGGAAAATAGTCAGCTGTGTGTAATAGAACACTTCATTGTCAAAGTTTTGAGAGGTAAATTTATTGTTCATTCCCATGTACAGTAAAACTCACCTAAACCGTCATCGTATAAACCGGATATTCGCAGTCACCGGACAAAAAAGTCCCGATGATTTTGTATAATTTTCCATGTAATAAACACTGTATATAATGGATTTTTTGCTCACATCAGATATAATGTCCCGTCTGAACCCAATGTATTTCCATTAAAAACCCAGAGTAGTCTGGACATGCACAGTAACAGAGGTACAAATTAAAGTTCAGCGCTCTGACACTCGCCGATTTGAGGAAAGTGGCACCTGAGTCATTTCTGTTATTAAAAGTCCGGCTGTTTATTTTTTTCACACCATGCTCAGACTCGGACCTGCGGCCTGACATGCACCTATTAAATCAGACACAAAAGGCTGTGAGTTGACACTTTTCTGCTTTCACTGCTTCGTCTGCCATCATATTTTAATAGTTTTTGCAGTGCGCACACTGATTACAAATGGATCAGAAAAGTCTGCAACTTTACAGCACAAAGTCGGTAAGAGGAAATCGTACAGCTTACCTTTGAATCGGAGATGATGATTGTAAAAGCTTTCCAAATTAGTCCAGAATGAAGCATAATCCAGCGACTGAGAACTTTAAAACTGTCACGCACGTCCTTGCATGACAGTTACAGAGCTGCAGAAGTGTAAATCAGACTTTAAATTAATTAAGCAAATCATCATAAATTGTAAATTTGATACCTTAACTATTTTTATATTTATTTTGATAGTACCTGTACATGGATGTGTTACTGTTTGTGGTTAATTGGTTTTTAAAAATGCTGAAAAGATAAAAGGTTCATTCAGTAGCTCAGCGCAGTTGGCACCAAAATGGCGCCATGTTCTGAGTTGACATTACTCTCCTCAATCAAACGACTCTCTATCAAAAACCGGTTCTTTTCAAGAATTAAGAAATTATTCGATCCACCGACATCAATAGCCTTTTTGCGTAGCGATTTGCTTATCAGGCCTTCAGAGCGGACGTTGTTTTGAGGGTGTTTATAGAAATGATCATTTCTCTATATTGATTGCAGACCCTGCAGCTCAGCTCAGAAGTACTGAGTTGCATTTGTCTCATTAATATCTGAAAGTAAATTTATGTTCAGAGATCTAGGATCCACCATGTACAGATTTATATTTTAGTCTAGAGTTCAAAGATCCAGTGACCATTTTCATATTTGTTTGCTTTAAGACGCAATAACATGTTGTTGACATAGAAAACCTGAAAAGCCTACTTTTAGTACAGAAAATTCCCAAGAGGTATCAATAAGGGAATCGATAAGGAATCAGATCGATAAGCGGAATTGATAATGGCATCTATCAATAAAATCTTATCAATACCTATCCCTAGTAAGTCCTTTCAGCTGCTCCCTTGTTTTGTACTCGGGGTCGCCACAGCAAATCCAAGGTGGATCTGCATGTTGAATTGGCACAAGTTTTACGCTGGATGCCCTTCCTGACGCAACTCCACATTACATGGAGAAATGTGGTAGGGGTGGGATTCGAACCGGAAACCTTCCGCACTGAAACCAAGTGCATTAACCACTTGGCCACCACCCCTATTTTTGATAATTTCGTTTGTATATATTTGATGTGTGGTTTCCAACTGATTTTCGCATCTGTTTTTACTCAAGGAATATATTTTCATGAACCCTTTCAATCTGCACCACATCTATCTGTACTTGTTCATTCATTCTGCAGTTCCCAAATAACATTAGTTTTGTTTTATTTAAGTTTAATGGCAATTTGCTTCAGTCAAGCCATATTTTCAATTTGTTAATTTGATCAGTGATTTCCTCCAGAACTATCTTGCAAGCTAGGAAATGGCTGCTTCCTAGTAAGGGCAGAATACTACTGAAGTGATTTTGAATAAAGAAAGTTGGGTTTTTTCCTCATCAAAATGGATGCTGCACTCACTGCAAATTATTGTCTGGAATAGCCCCAGATTCAAAAAATTTCGGGGGGTGGCCTTGGGAATTTTGGGTTTTAACTTTTTTGTTGTTGTTGTTGTTTTTCACCACTTTAATCTCTGTAACTCTGTTTTTTTTTTTTTGTTTTGTTTTTTTTCTCTTTCCCTTTTTGTGACAACCAATCACAGCTCTTAGAAGACTGTGTCATACCTAGCAACAGGGTCAACCCTGCCTCCTCACAAAGATAAGTTTCTTTCTGCTCCTTGCTTAGAGTTGCTCTCAGACACTTCCTGGATCACTCTTAGCAAGGAATCTTAGGCCAATTTGGGAGTTCTCTGAGATGCTTTGTGAATACAGGCCCAGGTCTGTAAGGATCTCAGTTTGAGAACCATTGCATATGCTTGCAGAATTGTTAGAACTTGCAGTGCCCGTTTCAGCTGAACCTGTAGAAAAAGTGTTTATTCTTTCACTCAGTAAGTTACAAATTTACCTCCCTTTTTTCTCTCCCTCTTTCTGTCTTCTGCTCAGAGTCCTCTGGATCGTGCCCAGGCAGCTAAAAACAAGGGAAACAAATACTTCAAGGCTGGGAAGTATGAGAATGCCATACAGTGTTATACAGAGGCCATTTCCCTTTGCCCCAATGACCAAAAGTCTGACTTATCAACATTTTACCAGAACAGAGCAGCAGCGTACGAACAGCAGGTAGGCAACACCTACATTGTTGTGACATAGAAACACCTGTCTAATGTTTGAAACTTTAAATGTACAATGTTTTGAGTTAACTTTAGTGTAACATTACTTTGAATGTTAGTTAATGTTTCAAAGGTACAATTTAAATAAATAAAATAAATCACCTTGTTGCACCGCACTGGGTGTGTGCTGCTCTGTGGTCATTAAAATGCAGACTTTCTCCATGGCTTGCTGTGGAATTTATATATATGTTTTATGAGCAGTGGTAAATGTCTGTTAGTCTGTGTTAAATTCTTGTTCACATAAGACAATTATTAAAGGTGTCATATTGCACAAAGTTAGTTCTGCTGTGTTTACAGTTCCGAGATATCTCTAAACTCCCACAATATTATTAGTGTTTTCAAACATTCTCTAACTTATCACAGCTTGTTTTAGACCTCTGTGCAGGATTCCTGCATTGAATTAATATAAAAACAAGGGCCTTAAATGGTGTTAAAGTGTCTTAAATCAGTCTTTCAAAAGTTAAAAATGATGACAGGAAGTTGGATTTTATTCATATTCTCTTCCAGTGATGAAAGATTCCCGGAAACACGGATTTCCTTCCGTGGCAAATGTTTCTGGGTTATTTTTGTTTTCCTGGCCCTCATCGGATTTAGTCTGTGGGCTGATGTCATGATGTTCGTATCTATAAAATTGCTTGGAAATGTCTCTGATGAAATGCTACAGTAGATATTAAGTCTCACATTTTCACGTCCTGATCCGAGACTGAAGGATAAATGTTGTGCTGCCACTCGTCCACACAGCAGCAAATGAGAGGTGTCATTACAGATTTCACTGCAAACTAAGTGCCGTGCTGACACTACAAAACAAATGGATGAAATGTTTTTCTGCTCCAGAGTGACGTTATTCAAACTCAGTCCCACATTTGTATAGTAGACTTGAATGAATTTTTTTCATCCCAGTCCAGGAGAACAGCAGGATTTTTTTTTTCTCAGCATAATGGGATGGAAAAATCACCTTAAGAAGGTGGGGATTCGGGGATTGCTTAGGCTTCGACCCCGCTGAAGATTTTGCTTTATGAGTTTATAAAGGGCCTTCTTTGGTGTGATTATTATTTTTGAACATTAAATAACCATTACACTGTTATAATGCTGGTGAGAACCCTGAAGTCCAGAATACATGCTTCCCTTAGGCAGTATTATTAGACAGTATTGCTTAAATTTTCATTGTTACGCAGATGATACCCAGCTTTATCTATCCATGAAGCCAGAGGACACACACCAATTAGCTAAACTGCAGGATTGTCTTACAGACATAAAGACATGGATGACCTCTAATTTCCTGCTTTTAAACTCAGATAAAACTGAAGTTATTGTACTTGGCCCCACAAATCTTAGAAACATGGTGTCTAACCAGATCCTTACTGTGGATGGCATTACCCTGACCTCTAGTAATACTGTGAGAAATCTTGGAGTCATTTTTGATCAGGATATGTCATTCAAAGCGCATATTAAACAAATATGTAGGACTGCTTTTTTGCATTTACGCAATATCTCTAAAATCAGAAAGGTCTTGTCTCAGAGTGATGCTGAAAAACTAATTCATGCATTTATTTCCTCTAGGCTGGACTATTGTAATTCATTATTATTAGGTTGTCCTAAAAGTTCCCTAAAAAGCCTTCAGTTAATTCAAAATGCTGCAGCTAGAGTACTGACGGGGACTAGAAGGAGAGAGCATATCTCACCCATATTGGCCTCTCTTCATTGGCTTCCTGTTAATTCTAGAATAGAATTTAAAATTCTTCTTCTTACTTATAAGGTTTTGAATAATCAGGTCCCATCTTATCTTAGGGACCTCGTAGTACCATATCACCCCAATAGAGCGCTTCGCTCTCAGACTGCAGGCTTACTTGTAGTTCCTAGGGTTTGTAAGAGTAGAATGGGAGGCAGAGCCTTCAGCTTTCAGGCTCCTCTCCTGTGGAACCAGCTCCCAATTCAGATCAGGGAGACAGACACCCTCTCTACTTTTAAGATTAGGCTTAAAACTTTCCTTTTTGCTAAAGCTTATAGTTAGGGCTGGATCAGGTGACCCTGAACCATCCCTTAGTTATGCTGCTATAGACGTAGACTGCTGGGGGGTTCCCATGATGCACTGTTTCTTTCTCTTTTTGCTCTGTATGCACCACTCTGCATTTAATCATTAGTGATCGATCTCTGCTCCCCTCCACAGCATGTATTTTTCCTGGTTCTCTCCCTCAGCCCCAACCAGTCCCAGCAGAAGACTGCCCCTCCCTGAGCCTGGTTCTGCTGGAGGTTTCTTCCTGTTAAAAGGGAGTTTTTCCTTCCCACTGTAGCCAAGTGCTTGCTCACAGGGGGTCGTTTTTGACCGTTGGGGTTTTACATAATTATTGTATGGCCTTGCCTTACAATATAAAGCGCCTTGGGGCAACTGTTTGTTGTGATTTGGCGCTATATAAAAAAAATTGATTGATTGATTTGATGTTGTGAGGCAAAATAGAAAATAATACCATCAGTGTGTCAAACAGAAACATACTTAAACACATCATATCTGCGACAACACAAGATACTACAACCCCTGGCAATAATTATGGAATCACTGTCCTCGGAGGATGTTCATTCAGTTGTTTAATTTTGTAGAAAAAAAGCAAATCAGAGACATGACACAAAACTAAAGTAATTTCAAATGGCAACTTTCTGGCGTTAAGAAACACTATAAGAAATCAGGAAAAAAATTGTGGCAGTCAGTAACTGTTACTTTTTTAGACCAAGCAGAGGGAAAAAAAATATGGACTCACGCAATTCTGAGGAATAAATTATGGAATCACCCTGTAAATTTTCATCCCCAAAACTAACACCTGCATCAAATCAGGGGCCTGTACTACGAAGCGGGGTTACTGGCTTATCAGGGTAACTTCGGGAGTAAGTTGATGACGTGTGGAGTAACTTCCCGGTTAACCCGTACTACGAAAGGTGGATAGGTTGTGATCGAGGTATGCTGCCATGGCAATTTATGCTGTGTGCCAAACCTGCTCCGAGCAGGTTATGTTCTCGGTTAGCTTGAGGTTTTCGCTTAACCACTCCCTTTATATACTCAACAAAAATATAAACGCAACACTTTTGGTTTTGCTCCCATTTTGTATGAGATGAACTCATAGATCTAAAACTTTTTCCACATACACAATATCACCATTTCCCTCAAATATTGTTCACAAACCAGTCTAAATCTGTGATAGTGAGCACTTCTCCTTTGCTGAGATAATCCATCCCACCTCACAGGTGTGCCATATCAAGATGCTGATTAGACACCATGATTAGTGCACAGGTGTGCCTTAGACTGCCCACAATAAAAGGCCACTCTGAAAGGTGCAGTTTTATCACACAGCACAATGCCACAGATGTCGCAAGATTTGAGGGAGCGTGCAATTGGCATGCTGACAGCAGGAATGTCAACCAGAGCTGTTGCTCGTGTATTGAATGTTCATTTCTCTACCATAAGCCGTCTCCAAAGTCGTTTCAGAGAATTTGGCAGTACATCCAACCAGCCTCACAACCGCAGACCACATGTAACCACACCAGCCCAGGACCTCCACATCCAGCATGTTCACCTCCAAGATCGTCTGAGACCAGCCCGGACAGCTGCTGAAACAATCGGTTTGCATAACCAAAGAATTTCTGCACAAACTGTCAGAAACTGTCTCTGTGAAGCTCATCTGCATGCTTGTCATCCTCATCGGGGTCTTGACCTGACTCCAATTCGTCGTCGTAACCGACTTGAGTGGGCAAATGCTCACATTCGCTGGCGTTTGGCACGTTGGAGAGGTGTTCTCTTCACGGATGATGCGAAGGAGATGTGTTGCACTGCATGAGGCAAATGGTGGTCACACCAGATACTGACTGGTATCCCCCCCCCCAATAAAACAAAACTGCACCTTTCAGAGTGGCCTTTTATTGTGGGCAGTCTAAGGCACACCTGTGCACTAATCATGGTGTCTAATCAGCATCTTGATATGGCACACCTGTGAGGTGGGATGGATTATCTCAGCAAAGGAGAAGTGCTCACTATCACAGATTTAGACTGGTTTGTGAACAATATTTGAGGGAAATGGTGTTATTGTGTATGTGGAAAAAGTTTTAGATCTTTGAGTTCATCTCATACAAAATGGGAGCAAAACCAAAAGTGTTGCGTTTATATTTTTGTTGAGTATAAGTACCGTCCATCCACCTTCAATCACTCCGAAGACAATGCCGGCCTACCTGGATGATCCGTTTGATATTGGGGCACAAATTGTGAGGGGCTGTCTTCGCAGGGCGAGGATTTTTAAAGACCGCCAGAATCCGCTGACATAACCGGATGATATTCTCTATGAAAGATATAGATTCTTAGCCGAGGGAATTCGTTATCTTTGTCAGCTGATCGGGCCAGAAGTCTGTAACATCACCCATCGTACACTGTAAAAAAAAAAAAAAAAAACTGTTGTTTTTACAGGAAAACACTGGCAGCTGTGGTTACCAGGGAATTCCTCTAAAAATATTACTGCAGTTGAATGTACAGAAAAAGATAGCTCTTGTTTGTAGATTTAGCAGTTCTTTCAATGTGAGTCAGCCGTGGTTCATTCATTGTAAATCCATATACATATTATGTCTGTAATGTTATCTACTGTGCTGTTGTATGTTTTAAATGGAATTCCCTGGTAACCACAGCTGCCAGCGTTTTCCTGTACAAAAAAGTCTTTTTTTTTTTTTTTTTTTTTTTTGTTACAGTGTAGCAATGCCCCAACGATCGAGCAGATAATGTGCCTTGTGCCTATTTTGCCAGTGGACAATTTATGTATTCCATCGGTGATGCTGAACATCTGAGCAAGAATACTGTATGTCGTATGATTCGCAAGGTAGTACTTGCTCTATCTAAACTGTTGGATGCATTTGTCGTTTTCCCTGGCCATTTATCCGCAATGCAAATCAATGAAGGGTATTATGCAATCGTGGGTAATTACTAATATCAAAATAGGTCTAATGCATATCCATTAAGTAGGTGAAATGGGGCTTATCAAGCTATGAATGTAAACCTACCGTTTTGAAGGATGTTTTTATATTTCATCTTCACCTGCTGCCAGCCAGGTGCGTTTGGCACTGCTATTGCATCTGACATATTGACAGGATTAGGAATAGCAATCATACAGTCAAGGTAGCCTATTTAGGAAACATTAAATTAACCTAACATTTATTAGTAGGCCTATGCCCACTTCTGAATCGTGTTGCATCTGGGCGTAATTAATGAAAGAAGGTCTTTTTTTTTTTTTTTTTTTTTTTTTTACACATATTAGACATTCCACAGGTTAATCATCTGTAACAGATTTGGGGAACAATTGAATTGTACGTACGCGTTTACCCGATCAGCAATACGTTGCCAACAAGCCTGTCTTGTTTTATTGGCAGACGATATGTTCGATTAACCCCTTAACATTAATTTAAATTGCTCGTAGCTAAAGTAAGGTGACCGCGCCATCATTGAAAAATGGTGACGTGCGCTGCAACCTGCCCCTTTTTATGTAAACGTGCACAAACTCCAAATAGGTTAACACAAATTCAACAAATCAACATCTTATTCAGCGTCGTAGTACCGATTAACATCACTTGAGAACACCAGGTTTTGTCAACCCCGGTTTAGGAGGTTGACCCTGGGTTACATCTGAGTAAGTTAACCCTGCTTCGTAGTACAGGCCCCAGATCTGCTCGTTAGTCTGCATCTAAAAAGAAGTGATCACACCTTGGAGAGCTGTTGCACCAAGTGGACTGACATGAATCATGGCTCCAACACGAGAGATGTCAGTTGAAACAAAGGAGAGGATTATCAAACTCTTAAGAGGGTAAATCATCACGCAGTGTTGCAAAAGATGTTGATTGTTCAGTCAGCTGTGTCTAAACACTGGACCAAATACAAACGTGGGAAGGTTGTTAAAGGCAAACATACTGGTAGACCAAGGAAGACATCAAAGCGTCAAGACAGAAAACTTAAAGCAATATGTCTCAAAAATCGAAAATGCACAACAAAACAAATGAGGAACGAATGGGAGGAAACTGGAGTCAATCAATCAATCAATTTTTTTTTTATATAGCGCCAAATCACAACAAACAGTTGCCCCAAGGCGCTTTATATTGTAAGGCAAGGCCATACAATAATTATGTAAAACCCCAACGGTCAAAACGACCCCCTGTGAGCAAGCACTTGGCTACAGTGGGAAGGAAAAACTCCCTTTTAACAGGAAGAAACCTCCAGCAGAACCAGGCTCAGGGAGGGGCAGTCTTCTGCTGGGACTGGTTGGGGCTGGGAGAGTCAACGTCTGTGACCGAACTGTAAGAAACCGCCTAAAGGAAATGGGATTTACATACAGAAAAGCTAAACGAAAGTCATCATTAACACCTAAACAGAAAAAAACAAGGTTACAATGGGCTAAGGAAAAGCAATCGTGGACTGTGGATGACTGGATGAAAGTCATATTCAGTGATGAATCTTGAATCTGCATTGGGCAAGGTGATGATGCTGGAACGTTTGTTTGGTGCCGTTCCAATGAGATTTACAAAGATGACTGCCTGAAGAGAACATGTAAATTTCCACAGTCATTGATGATATGGGGCTGCATGTCAGGTAAAGGCACTGGGGAGATGGCTGTCATTACATCATCAATAAATGCACAAGTTTACGTTGATATTTTGGACACTTTTCTTATCCCATCAATTGAAAGGATGTTTGGGGATGATGAAATCATTTTTCAAGATGATAATGCATCTTGCCATAGAGCAAAAACTGTGAAAACATTCCTTGCAAAAAGACACATAGGGTCAATGTCATGGCCTGCAAATAGTCCGGATCTAAATCCAAATGAAAATCTTTGGAAGTTGAAGAAAATGGTCCATGACAAGGCTCCAACCTGCAAAGCTGATCTGGCAACAGCAATCAGAGAAAGTTGGAGCCAGATTGATGAAGAGTACTGTTTGTCACTCATTAAGTCCATGCAAGCTGTTATAAAAGCCAGAGGTGGTGCAACAAAATACTAGTGATGTGTTGGAGCGTTCTTCTGTTTTTCATGATTCCATAATTTTTTCCTCAGAATTGAGTGATTCCATATTTTTTTCCCTCTGCTTGGTCTAAAAAAGTAACTGATACTGACTGCCACAATTTTTTTTCCTGATTTCATATAGCGTTTCTTAAAGCCAGAAGGTTCCCATTTGAAATGACTTTGGTTTTGTGTCATGTCTGTGATCTGCTTTTTTTTTTCTACAAAATTAAACTGAATGAACATCCTCCGAGGCCGGTGATTACATAATTTTTGCCAGGGGTTGTAGTCTGATCCTTAATTAATTTTATTCTGAAGTTAAGTTAAAGATGGGAAATAATCAGGAGTGAAAGACACATCATCCTACATCCTTCATCATTTTCTTTTGCTCCATTTTCTTCTTTTCAGGTAACACTTGCCATCATCCATTGTTTTTCTGTTCCTTTTTCATGCGCCTAGTGGCCACCAATTACCATGTGATGGCGTGGCAACTACTTCTTCATCTGTGGCATTTATTAGTGGTTTGCAAACTTATGCACATTACTGTCACCAATAATTCAGATTGAGGAAAACAATTCACGGGATGGGATAGGTGTCAAAATTGATTCAACACCGGACATTTTGAGGATATGCAGCTGAATGACATGTCTGGACATGACAATTTTAAGGGTGGTTTTACACTTTACTTGTTGGACAGCACTCACCCCTGCCACCACACAAGATACTAGTCTGATCCTTAATTTTATTATGAAGTTAAGTTAAAGATGGTAAATAATCAGGGGTGAAAGTAAGAGCTTCACATGCTCACATCATATTAAAGACTGCCCCAACCTGCGGTGCCGCTTTTACGGAGTGCTTCTCCATGAAAATTTCAAATAAATAAAATGAAACAGCCACAGCAGCCAAGGTTGAAGTAAGATTATTCAATCATTTCTGGACCAAGTTGAAAGAAATCTGAAAACACTACGCTGGAATATGGAGTATATCATAGACAAATTAATCTCATCAGCATATATTAGTAGAATATACAGTGTCACTGTCATGTGACCCACCAAATTTAGAGAAAAGGCATTTCCATTCTATAAATTTGCTCTTACAGAATATCTCATGATGGAAAACTTGATGTGAACAAGAAATCCGAGGCTAATAAAAAAGGGATAATGAAAGTGAGACTTCTAATTGAATCACTAAAAGAATGGTGTGATATTTCTGACAAAGCATTCAGGCAGTAAAACTGAAGTCACTACAGAATACAGATCGACACAAAAAATGTAATAATTTTCTAAGCTTTATTCAGCAGTTTTTGTCATTTCCCCACATCATTAATATTGCATATAATACTTGAGAGCTCACTCCGCAAAGCTTGTTGCTGCACCCGAACGCTGCACAAATTGTCATATTATGATTCCTCAATTTAAAGGCTAATAAATAAAATGATAGTACTGCCAAAGAGAATTCTTTTTATGCCTTAAATCTTAACAATTTTTCTTTTTCACTGTATAATTTGTCTTGGTTATATGTTGGAATATGTACAGTGGAAAATTGATTTCAGTAAATGTTCTGTGTGAATGTGCAGCAGTAGGGCAATGCAGTCTCATCAGAACCGCAACATGATATTGCGGGATTTTACCCCATATGGGGACAGCCAGTGCTACCTCACTTGGGAGGGTTTACTTACAACCTCAATTTCAATGAAATTGGGATGTTGTGTAAAATGTAAAAAAAAAAAAAAAAAAAAAAAAAGAATACAATGATTTGCAAATCCTCTTCATCCTATATTCAATCAAATACACCACCAAGACAAGATATTTAATGTTCAAACTGATAAACTTTGTTTTTGTGCAAATATTTGCTCATTTTGAAATGGATACCTGCAACACGTTTCAAAAAAGCTGCGACAGTGGTATGTTTACCACTGTGTTACATCACCTTTCCTTCTAACACTCAATAAGCATTTGGGAACTGAGGACACTAATTGTGAGTGTCATGATTAAGTATAAAGAGAGCATCCCCAAAAGGTTCAGCCATTCACAAGCAAAGATGGGGCGAGGACCACCACTTTGTGAACAACTGCATGAAAAAATAGTCCAGCAGTTTAAGAACAATGTTTCTCAGCGTTCAGTTGAAAGGAATTTAGAGATTCCATCATCTACAGTCCATAATATAATCAGATGATTCAGAGAATCTGGAGAACTTTCTACATGTAAGCGGCAAGGCTGAAAACCAACATTGAATACCTGTGACCTTCGATCCCTCAGGCGGCACTGCATTAAAAACCAACATCATTGTGTAAAGGATCTTACCGCATGGGCTCAGAAAAGACTTCAGAAAACCATTGTCAGTTAACACAGTTCGTCGCTACGTCTACAAGTGCAAGTTAAAACACTTCCATGCAAAGCGAAAGCCATATATCAACAGCATCCAGAAACACCGCTGCCTTCTCTGGGCCCAAGCTCATTTGAAATGGACAGACGCAAAGTGGAAAAGTGTGCTGTGGTCTGATGAATCCACATTTCAAATTGTTTTTGGAAATCATGGACGTCGTGTCCTCCTGACAAAAGAGGAAAAAGACTGTCCAGATTGTTACCAGCGCAAAGTTCAAAAGCCAACATCTGTGATGTATGGGGTGTGTAAGTTGCCCATGGCATGTAACACAGTGGTAAACATACCACTATCCCATGGCATGGGCAACTTACCCATCTGTGATGGCACCATCAGTGCTGAAAGGTGCATCCAGGTTTTGGAGCAACACAATGCCAAGCGACATTCTGCACGTGTTACAACAGCGTGGCTTCGTAGTAAAAGAGTACGGGTACTAGACTGGCCTGCCTGCAATCCAGACCTGTCGGCCATTGAAAATGTGTGGCGCATTATGAAGCACTGTTGAACTGAAGTCGTACATCAAGAAAGAATGGGAAAAAATTCCACCTACAAAGCTTCAACAGTTAGTGTCCTCAGTTCCCAAATGCTTATTGAGTGTTGTTAGAAGGAAAGGTGATGCAACACAGTGGTAAACATACCACTATCCCAGCTTTTTTGAAATGTGTTGCAGTCATCCATTTAAAAATGAGCAAATACTTGCACAAAAACAATAAATTTTATCAGTTTGAACATTAAATATCTTGTCTTTGTGGTGTATTTGATTGAATATAGGTTGAAGAGGATTTGCAAATCGTATTTTATTTTTTTTTTACATTTTATACAACGTCCCAACGTCATTGGAATTGGCGTTGTATTTTAAAATTTCCCAATGATATCCCTTTATGTTTGAAGGTTTTGGATTGTAGTATCATCCTTTTATGTGGCCCCTTGCTCACATCAGCTTTGAGGTAAAGTAAGTGTGTGTGTGTGTGTGTGTGTTGGATGGTGGAGGGTGTAGCATTGCGGTGATGGCTCCACATCGTGATATTTGTTACCTATCAGCAATGGACTGGAATCATCCAACTGCCCTACTGTGTTCTAGACTGTCCTCCACTTCACACTACACAATCTGGGAATGAATACTTTCACCAATGAGTCTCAGAGCCTATATAGGCCTTGCATCCCAAATACAGACTTGAAGTTTGCATAGAAGCACAGCTCCACTTCCCAGTTATTGAAACTTAACTGAACTTTAATCCAGCTTTATTGCAGAATGAAAGTTTGGCATTTTTGTCTTTCCTTCTATATGCATCAGTTGTGTGTGCTCTTTTATTTTGGTAATGAAAACTGATGTTTTTCTGCTCTCCGCTCTGCAGAGTTCTCTGTCAGCTCCAGCCACTAAATGTTAACTGTAATGGGGAGTAGTTTTTCAACAACTGCTAATCTCGAACAATGATTTCATTTCAGATGAAATGGGCAGAAGTGGTTCAGGACTGCACTCAAGCTGTTGACCTGAATCCACGCTACATCAAGGCGCTGTTCAGGAGGGCCAAAGCTCTGGAAAAACTGGACAAAAAGAAGGAGTGCCTTGAGGGTAAGACTCAACTTTATTATTCTGAATTTCTGTTGGAAACATCAGAAGTGGAAAACCAGAAAGTAAAAGTCCTACCATGTATTGGTTGTACTGTCGTGGTTCGTCTTTAGTCTTCTCGGGATGTCGTCTTTTAGATAACACAAACTAATTGCAAGTGATATGCTAGAAAAGGACACAACACTTTAGAATAATTCAGCCTTAAGCAAGATAAAATGCACAGAGTTTTTAAGTTTATTTAAGCCTTCGACACAGAGCTTAGACAAACTGAGTCCTCTAGAGAGACTGAATATGTGACAACCGCGCTCATCTATTTATTGGAGACCCGCGGGCATCGCTCCTCCTTCGACTTTTTTATTTATTTCATTCCCAAGACATGGTTTTCTATTGGAAGCGTCCTCTAGTGAACCCTAAGCAGGTGTTAGGCCATTATTTCAATGTGACAAATGCTCCCATTAAAACGTGAAGGATTTACAACTGATTTTTTTAAAAGACCTTCAGCCACAGGTGCAGCTGGCCCGAGGCCCCTGCACGTGGCCTGCGGGAAAGCACCTAAGAGGCCTTGGAAAGCCCCTGACAGACTGAATGACTAATAGAGCCCTTTTTTTCGGTTGAATACCTGCTAGTTCAGCCAGAGGACATACAGTTCAGATCAGGACACTTGATAGTTCATCATAGTTCAAATAAGGACCTAAAAATTCTTCTACAGTCCCTCCTCTGGGACTCGAAAGAGTCCCATTACATCAACTATACTCTTGGGTTGTTTACTGACAAGACATCCTCATTTATGCATTGCAATAAAAAAGAAAAACACATCACTCGAATTACTGATAACTCTGGTGCGGATATGAATATAAGTGATACTTCACACGGTAAATATATTTAAGTGTAAGTGCAGGTGAACCTACATACTAAGGCACAAGGTGATCAATTAGCTGGATTATATCAACGCAAGGTGACATTCAAACATTGAGTTTTGGTGTAATTCAAGGCACTTAAAATGGCCACATAAAACAAGTTACAGCAACCTCTTAATCATGGCAAAGTAAAGGCTTTACATTGACATCAGTGCAACCAATCATCTTCTGGCATCTATTGTCTCACTCAACCAGATGCTCCAACCCATTATACTTGGTTCTACATATTATTTTGTTAAAGAGTCACACATTTATTACTTAAATGCATCAAATAACCCCTACGTTACCACTATTTAGTCAACCAATCAAGAAACTATTCTAAGGTTAGCGCAGCTATGTCTAGTTAAATGATAAACACAATAAATGGTTTCCCTTCATGTCCGTCCTTAAGTCATTTGCCTTAGTCAATCATATAATGGTTTTCATTATAGGCCATTTCTCAACATTTTCCACTTTGATTTTCTTCTTTTTCAGCTTGTTTTCTAATGCCCTTTTTGGCCAGATGCCAAATTTAGGCGATGCATGTCTAAGGCATGCTATAATTTAAGAAAAAGGGGTCCCTATGGTGCATCTTTACTACTAAATCTCCAAACACGCCGTGTAAGGGTCCCCTTTTTATAACTTTGCAATGTGATATCTATGTGTATGCATTTAGCTTTATCTGTGTTACGCAGATGATGGTAAGGACAGACATTTACCCGACCTTCGTTACTAACATATATCCTTCTTTGTTTTTTTTTATTTACACTCAGATTTCTGAAACCAGTCCGTAATTCAAGCTCAAGAACCAAGGTCATCGTCCGTTTTCAGTGCCATTACGTCAGTCCGCGCTCCTCAGCATTTACTCAGCGTCTGAAGTTTTGGGAGAAGTTGGGGAATATGGGGAGGTTGGCCTTTCAGGGGTAGTGGGGGAAGGATCAGGAATTCTGGCTTTCAGACAGTCGCGCAGTTCTCTGATGGATCTTTCCAGCTCCTTGTGCTGCTTGGCCAGGTTGTACAGGGCCCCCAGAGAATTCTTGCCCACATTCAGGGTGGTGGTGGCCAGCCCTAGCTGTTCCCTTTCCATATGCTCCATCATGCTGGCTAGCATGTCCATACTAGACTGAAGACCACACAGTTGAGTATGGAGGCCCTCCTGAGCACAAGAGATGTTGGCATTGTCACGGTGTATCCTTAACAGGTATTCAGCTGTCTGACTCAGTTGTGGCATGATTTCCTCAAATAGCCCATGGGGAATGTGATTTGTGAGGGGCAGGAGCTGCTCCAAGGTTTTTGGAACAGACTCTTGTGGAAGACGAAGCTCTCGAACCAAGATTGCCATGTCCAGTGGGGTGACCATGACCAGATTAAGGTTGTGCAGTCCAGGGGACAGGAAGTACAAGGGGGAAGGCATTTCGTGTGTGGGGGGAGTATTGTTGATGTCGCACAGGCAAGTGGTTGGGACACTCTGGGCATTTAGCAGCCTGTACAAAGCTCCCCTCTGTCCTGGTCGGTGAGTTCGACTAAGGTCCACCCCTGCTGATCCTCCTCCAGAGGTACTGGGCTAATCGGAATATCTCTCCTGCCTTGGGGGTGGAAAGCTGGGGACAGGTCCTAGCAGTGAATTGGGTCTAGGATGCACTCGGGCGGTTGCTGCATATGGCCGACCTTGGCTGCCTCCCCTGGAGGGTATCATTGCCACTGGCACATGTGACTGTCTCCATGGCATCTGCGGAAGGGGTGTGTTCCTGAGTCCAAAGGGTCCTTCAGGTGATGGTGGAGTCCTCGGGCCGACTCTTGCTGCAGGCAGATTCTGTGAAGCCGTCATCGCCAGGTGCTGGAACGATGAAGATCCTTCTGTTGCCAACTGGTTTAGGTGCTGGATGGATGGCGGCTGTGGCGACCAGTCATGGCTCGACCGTCCCTCCAGTATATCCTCTTCTCCAAACAGTTCTGAGAGTCCAATCAGACTTGATAGAGGCAGATCAGGCATAGGTCCCTGATCAGGGGAGTCTGGTCTCTCAGCCATACTCCTGTGTCCTAGTAATATACATATACGTTCATTATTACAGCTCCATGTCATTCTTTCAGATATTGTCTATCCTGTCCCTCATTTTTGTGGGTGCATGTGTGTGAATGTAAATGTGCGTGCATGTCTTCTTCCTCGTCTACAATATCACCAAGCATGGTCCATCCCAGTCCTCCCTATCTGGGGTATACGCCACAATATTAGGTAGCTGGGGGCTGTTGGGGAGGATAATTGGTATTTCATCCATTTCCATATATTCTGGTTCTCTGTCTGTTTCGTTTGTGCTTTCTTCTAGGGCTCGGACGGCTAACAGTGGGAGCTGTCCTACTGTAGATGCAATCAGTTTATTGACCAGAAATTTTATCAAGGGAATACCACAACATATTACCAGCAAGACCGCCACCCCTGTTAGTGCCAAGACTACACCTATCTGGTATAACCAGTCTTTCCATGATATCCACCCTCTCCTTAGAGCCCCAAACAGTGAAAACAGTGGGCCAATATTCATTCCATTCCCTACAATGTATCCAGAATCGTCAGTTTCATTTCTCCCTCCTATGGAGTTACTTAACAGTTCCTGTTGCATCTCTTCAAGTGTGATTAAGAGCTCTGTCAAATTTCCGTCTTCCCCTGTACGCATGGGAATAGCTGTGCAACATTCGGTGGCTTTGATCATAATACAAACTCCTTGTTCATCAGCCATCATCATCTCGATAGCTAATCTATTTTGCATTGTCATTAGCGAGGTGGCGTGCAGCTGTTCGGTTAAGGCTCCTACTGCTGCCAATGTCCAGTTCAGGTATCTTTGCTGATTATACCACAAGTAATTAATCCACTGCACCTCCTGGAACCTAGAACGGATTTTTGGAGTAACCCCGAACAGCGCCAATGCCCATCCCCATTTATCCGCGTCTTCATCTGCTTTAACTCTGCTACTGTCTATGGCTTCTAACTGTCGGGGTATCCCTTCTGGTATCCCGTTTCTTACTGTGACATTGTAGTCTGTTTTAAGTGTCATTATTCCTCTTTTCTTACGAAGTTTCTGTGGCATGGGTTGTATTGAATTTGGCATTTCAATTACTGTTATAGCTCCTGTGAGCATCACAGGAGCACAAAGGCCTTTCCAATTAGGGGACAGCGATGACAGGAGTTTCCTTCTTTGTCCGCATATCCAAAAGATGTCAGCTAAGGGTACCGTTCCCTTAGCTAAATTTGGAGTAGATACCCATGAAGCATGGGTGAGATTCAGTCCAATTACAGACCCCCCTGTGGCCGGTACTATTTGTTTACACTGTATGCCTGCTGCTGGCAGGGTGTGACAGACGGTAATGTTCCATGCTGTTTTGGCCGGTTTGTATTCTTGCTGCTTTTGCATACACTGTATGTGGTGTTTTGACTGGGTTGTCCCTACCTGCCAATCGCTTATGTATTGTGCTACTAAGCCTTTAGCTATACAGAATGGGTGTATCATCCCTTTCTCTATTTTAATCATAGGTGGAACGGTTCCTTCTGTACTTAGGGGCACTGGACAAAGTTTACTGTCAGCAGCATATTTTTCATCACCTACTGCCATTTTCATAACACATTGTGTATAGCATTCTGCTTGGTCTGAGTTATGTTGGGGGCTCCTATAACAGTTGTTGATATCAGGTAGGGGTTTAGCCTGAGGTATCACACCTTTCCGGTGACAGGCTATGCAAGGCTTTTCACTGATCTGCCTAGCCGAAAATTTCAACCATTGGTAAAATAAATTGGTCTTCAACCCTTGTGTGCGGGCTAGGTCTGTACTGGGATCCCATCTCCCTAAGTGACTGCTTGTTTCTAGGCTTCTAATTGTCCTCTTTTTCCTTGGCTTGATTTTTACCCATTTTGTGGCTTCATGTACTGTAACAGTTACGTCTTGCTTGGTTTCCCTGCATCCTCCTTTATCACAAATTACCTCTATGTTGAGTGTTCCCTCCTCTTCACATTTGATGCTAATGGCTTTGCCTAATATGTAATCCCCCAGCTTTCCCTGTATTCCTATGTTCTTGTAGGCTTTTGATTTAATGTATACCAAATTATATGTTTTTCCTGTGTTTAGAATGCCTTGTTTAGCTGCTATTGCGGCCATGGCCACGGCACAGTCCGTTGTATGTTTTGGATGTCTATTTTCTCCCATACTGACCACCAGTAGTATTGTCAATCCCTTGAATAATTCCTTAATCATTGCTCTGATGACTGTTGAGATGTGCTACTAGATGTGCTACTGAGTGAGCCGTCACTAGATGAGCTGTCACTAGGGATGTGTGGTGTATCTGTGCTTTGTCTGGGTTGTACTTCCTGTGGTTCTTCTGTCGGTAAATCTACTAAGTTGCTGTCCGAGTCTGATGTCTCCTGTGGCCTGTCTATCTGTCGGTCTGTATTGTCTGTCTGTTGGCCTGCGTCTCCAGTTGTTTCTGAGTCTGCATCTGAGTCTGTCGCTGCTCTATCTGGCAGGGATCCACTACTCTCTGAAGCTGTGCGTCGTCTTTGTTCAATCAGTCTCTGTGAGCGCCTTGGCCGGTGTTCGCCTGGCTGCAGGGAGGCGTGGCCTTCCCTCAGTGCTTCTTCTGGCTGCAGGGAGGCGTGGCCGTCCCTCGGTGCTGCTGTAGGGTCTCTGGCTTCTCGTGCTTCCCCCCTTGGCCCGGCGGCTCTGCCAAGACGAGCTTGCCGAGGCCGCAGGGGCGCTGGGCCACCAACCCTACAGCAGTGGTTTAAATGAAACCAAGTGTCCTTACCGTCTACTTTGACTGCTGTACGTGAGGCAAGAATAACTTTAAAAGGACCTTCTCGGCGGGGCCTGTCCCACTTCTTTTTGAACACTTTGACGTAAACCAGATCACCAGGCTGGATGCTCTGATTTTCGAGTGGAATCTCTGCTTCTCTGTCTTCTGTAGCACCTTTGACCTGCAAAAAGATAGTTTTGTGTATTTGGGTTAACTGTCTCAGATAATTATGCCATTCGTCTTGTAGCTGCTCCAGCGATGGTCCTTCGTAGGGTCCTCTCAGGTATGGAATAGGCATCGGCCGACCTGTAAGAGCTTCAAATGGTGTCAAATGGGTTAGTCGGTTAGTTTGTGAGCGCATTGACAATAAAGCAAGCGGCAACGCATCCAGCCAGGTTAGTTTGCCATTGCTGTCTGCTATGATTTTTGCTAGTTTGTTCTTTAAAATGCCATTAGCCCGTTCCACCGCCCCATTTGATTGAGGGTGATAAACACACCCAAACTTCTGTTTGATACCCAATTGTTTGAATGTTTCTTGTGTAACCTTGACTACAAAAGTTGTCAGATGAGATAGTATCTGGAATGCCAAATCTTGGAAAGACATCTCGGCACAAGAATTTGGCTACCGTTTTATGGTCTTGATTTGCAGAGGCTACTGCCTCAATCCATCGGCTGAATCTGCATATCACTACCAAAACATATCTCATTCGTTTAACTCGATTTTCAGCTCCCATGTCTATGAAATCCATCATAAGATGTCTGAATGGCCCATCAGGGACCGGAATGTGGGCTAAAGGGGCTGTGAATGATTTCCGGACATTGTACTGTGCACATACCTCACACTCATTCAACAAACGGTCCACTGTAGCTGCCATATATGGTGACCACCAGACAGCTTTTAGTTTGTTCATAATTTGGACTCGCGAACAATGATCGGGTCCGTGGGCCCAAATGATTGCATGTCGTAATAAATTGGTGGGTAACACAAAATGTCCATGACTACTGCGCCACAGCTTGTCCGCTGGCCCCTGACTGCGTGTCTCAATAGTGCCTCGTTTAACCCACATTCGTTTTTCTTCTCCACTGGCCCTACTTTGAGCCACTATCAGTGCATCAAGTGAAACCAGTGGGGCACAATCTTGGATGGTTAGCAGGGGAAACATATTTTCTCCTTGTGCTCCTTTGCGAGCTGCGTCATCTGCTAGGTTGTTACCTTGAGCTATGATGTTATTATTCTTTTGATGACCTGCACATTTAATGATGGCTACCTCAGACAGTAATTGGAGAGCTTGTAACAGTTGGGAAATCGCTTCTCCATGAGTGACAGGGGTGCCATCTGCTCTCAGGAATCCCCTTTGTTTCCAAATGTTCGCATGTACATGACATACGCCATAAGCGTAGGCTGAGTCTGTGTAGATATTAACACGTTGATCTTTAGCTATCTGGCAAGCCATAGTTAAGGCTTTGATTTCTGCCAGTTGGGCTGAACAAGGCTGATCAATTCCTTGGGACTCCAGTAATTCAAAGGTCTCGCCATCCGTGTTTAGTTTAACAATCCCCATACCCGCATGCAATCCCGCGGCATCCCGAAAGCATGAGCCGTCCACGAACAGGGTTAGATCTGCATCTATGGCGTGATTATACAAATGTTCTCTGGCTCTCAAAAATTTCTCTGTCTCTGCCACACAGTTATGTGGAGTACCATCTAACGGTGTGGTCAATTTGGTAGCGGGATTCACCGTGTGACAACGTTGTATTGTTATTTCTGGAGCGGACAACACAACTTCATATCCAGTGCGTCTAGCTTGTGTTAAGACAAAACGTTGACTGGTTAGCAGGGCATGTAACTGATGTGACGTGTACGACGTTACTGCATGTCCCATGATTATGGATGATGCTTTTTGAAATGCAAAGGCAGCTGCTGCTAGACCCTGATAGCATGGTGGCAATCCTGTTTCAATGTTGTCAAGCTTTGTATTATAATAGGCCAGTGGTTGTTTTCCTTCATTTGTTTCCTGCATTAGTACAGCACAAGCATAACCAGCTTTTTCAGTAACATACAAATGGAAAGGTTTCCCATAATCTGGGTTACCTAACGCGGGAGCAGATTGCATGTCTGTTTTTAGGGCCTCAAAAGCTCCTGTTGCCTCATCTGTCCAGACAAGGAGAGCTGCATTGCTTGTTTGCCCCACTGCTCTAATCATGGCACGCAAAGGTGCAGTTTTTATAGCATAATCACAAATCCACGGCCGACTGTACCCTGCCATCCCAAGGAATGAAAGCATCTGTTCCACTGTTTGGGGTTTGGGAGCCTTGATTATAGCCTCCACTTGGCTTGGGGCTATACATCGTGTGGTCCCACACAACTGTCTTCCCAAGTATTCTACTTGTTGTTTGCAGAACTGCAATTTGTCCTTACTTACTTTATGACCTCCATCTGCCAATGCATGCAATACAATTAATGAATCTTTTTCACGCTGTTCTTGAGTCTCTGATGCAATAAGGAGATCATCCATATATTGCACCAATGTACTGGGTATGTCAAGGTGTTGTAAATCTTCAGCCAGGACTTTGTTAAAGATGGCTGGGGACAGGTTCAGTCCCTGAGGTAGCCATGTATACGTTAGCTGTTGTCCCAGAAATGTGAATGCAAACAAATGTTGTGAGTCTGGGTGCACAGGCACACTGAAATAGGCTGAACACAGATCGATTACTGTGTACCATTTTGCTCCAGCAGGGATGCTTGATAGTATAGTATGCGGATCAGGTACTATAGGTGCATCCATTTCTATTATTGCATTGATAGGACGCAGATCATGTACCAGCCGATACTCTTTGGTATTGTTTTTAGGGATAGGATAGATAGGAGTATTGCATGGGCTTGCAGTTTTTATTAAAACTCCAGCTGCCATTAGTCCCTTAATTACTGGTTTTATGCCTTCAATAGCCTGAGGTTTTAATGGATACTGCCTTTGGTGAGGCAGTTTTGCTCCCGGTTTTACTTTTATTTTTACTGGTAAGGCTGTTTTTACTAGTCCTACATCCGTTTTGCTTTTGGACAACACCACTGGTGGTATTTGCTCTAACAATTTCTCTTGTTGGGCCGATAACACCATCTGTCCCTCTGGTCTAGGATTGAGCTCCACTTTTTGAGCTATAGCCTCATCATTTACTTTTAAGTTAATTCGTATAAACTGCTGGTCTTTTGACAGATGTACTTGTGGACTTTCCATGTTTTGCCATTCTTCAACTTCTGAGGCTGTCTTTACCATTGGACCTAGGTCATGGGATTCGTACTTTTCTGAGACTAAAAGGGTCACATGAGGCGTGGCATTCGGCACTTGATACCATTGTTGTTCAGCCGAAGTTAGCTTGACAGAAGCTGCGGCCCCTTGGGGGCCTAAATAAATTTCTGTGGTGGTTATGTGAAACAGCCGTTGATTCATCAATGCATCCCAGCAGCATGCATAGTCAGCCTGTTCTTGTTTGGCATCGAACATCAGGGTGACATGTAAAGGTAAACTAGGTGTATATACTGCTGCATAGTGTTGTTCTGCCCAGGGCTTCCATTTTTCCCATTCCAGTTGGAGATTTGAATTTTCTGGTTGTAACTTCAGCCAGTATACCATGGGTTGCACAGGTCGGACCTTGTTTTCCATGTCCATAAGCACCATAATGTTGGTGAGTGCTTTGTCAGGAAAGTGTATTTGCAGTCCTTGATGGGTACACACTATCTGGGTTTGTAGCTTACATAAAATGTCTCTTCCCAGCAAATTCACAGGTGTATTTTGTGAGTATAACAGGGGTGCTTCAATTGTTTTTCCTGCAATCGTTACAGGAAGTGGGCGTGTAAAAGGTATTATTTGAGTTTTCCCAGAGAAGCCGATGGTCTTAATTACAGACCCAGAGAGGGGGAGATGAGCGCCCATTTTCCCTATGCAAGAGTATGTTGCTCCTGTATCCACCATGAAAGGGAAATCTCTGTTTTGTATATTAACAGTGACGGTTGGCTCTTCCTTAGGTATCATCGAAATAGCCAATGCCACCGTTTCCCCCTCTGTCTTCTTTAGGCCCCCCTATTACCAATAGGCAGAGGGTCCAACCCAAGGTCGGGCCGGACAATTTCTCATTCGATGTCCAGGTTGTCCACAGCTCCAACACTCATTAGAGGGTTGATCCCCTATTGGGGGTGTTGGTCCCATAGGCGGTCCCGCTTGACTGTTCCTGGGAGCTGAGTTCTGGAATCTGCTTCCAAATGAAGGTTGGCGAGATCCTCTTCGCCACCCTCCTCTTTGACCTTGAAAGTTCCGTGACTCTCCTCTCCACCCATGACTGTAGGTGGGTCCATTTCCGGGTGTGCCAGTGCTATGGTAGTGATAGTGATGCTCCACTGGTGCTGAGACTTCTCCTGTAGGAGTGCTTCCTGCTGCTCCTTGGGGGCTCTGTGTGGCTGTTACCACAGGTGCCTGTATGGTGGCAGCAGTGTTTGCGGTAGGGCCTGTGCTTGCCGGCTCAGAAGGAACAGGGGTCATCATTGGTGCCTGGGTCTTTGTTTTTTCTTTCTTGACTTTGGTTAGCTCTCCCAACTGCATCTGCACCAATTTTTTCGTCAGGGATTTTGCTGCATCTTCTTCTTTTTGTTTTATTTCTTGTAGATTTCAAGATGGTGACAAATATGCTCAGAGTATAAAGCCCAATTCATTTTTGATAGTCCCACGACTCCATCTAGGGTTTTCTGAACATCATCTGGTAGAGCCTTTTTTACAGTTATTTTAAACAGGATTTCAGTTGCTGGAGAATGGTTCCATGCATTTCCTGTTTCCTCTGCCCATCTCTTCTGGAATCGGTGCAGGAACTTCTTTGGGCACTCTTCAGGTGTCCACTCCTCATCATCCAATTTAGAGGGATCCAAGACCTCAGGGTACTTTCTTCTCAGTCCTTCCCACATGGAGTTTCTATAGCGATTAAAGGGGACTTCATCATGTTGATTAGTGCCCATCATTTGTGTTAGTCCAACCTTTCCTGCTAATTCTTCAGTGTCATGTTTTCCCATTACATGCATTAGCAAGGCTTTTATGTCACCTAAAGACAAGGTTACCCCTGCAGTGCCTTCTTCTAAGGCAGTTATCCATCTCCCAGCTCCTTGGGTGATGTCTGGCAGCCTGTTGGCCAGCCCCACCATGTCTGTCCAGCTCCATGGGGTATACACATGATGACCATTTCTAACCACCAGTGGGCATATGAGGTCTTCGTCCTCCTCTTCTTCTGTGGGGGCTCCATACTGTCTTCCAGATCGAGTGCGACTGACTGGTTCCAGGCAGTCCATCCAGTTGGTTATATTCTGTTCTAAAGCCGCTATGTCTTTGGCTACACATTGTTGTCTTTGCCTGAGTCGGGCCTCTTTTGCACTCTCAATGATGATCTCACCAGAAATGTTTCGGGTGGGTGGCTCTATAATGTGATTCCCTTGATTGGGCGTCGATTATTGTAATATTCTTCTTTCCTCGGCGTCCCTATGTCTTTGTATTCTTTCCTTCGCTAGCCGAAGCTGCTCAGCTAGTTCTTCATTATCTCTTCTGGCCAGATCCAGTGTGTCACAGAAGCTCTTGTGCCACTCTTCGGAGCCTCTATAGCCTGTGAAGGTCCAGTCGGCTGACTTATGGTGGGAGGGGACGGTTTTCAGTGGACCTCGATGTGCAGGCGGAGCCTTCAGGTCTCTCTCTTTATCCTCGTCTGTCTCCGTGTCACTGTTATTTGTGGCCCCCCCTGCTGGTCGTGGTGAGCGACCACCTACTTTCGGACTTGGAGACCTTGTACGATCCATTTGACAAACTAAGGACCTGTCTCCTTGTGGCTCTCGAGCTTTTAGTGTCAGTGTGAATTTGCCCTCCACATCCATGCCTTGGTCCTCTTCACGAGTTCCTAATACAAATTGTCCAGCTGTCTTTCCCATATCATGACGTTTATATGGGGGTGGCTCTGCTTCCCAGCTCGGTGCACTGGCTTTAGTCTCTTTGGATCTTTCCTCTGTCATTTTTTCTCTTTTCTGCTGTAGCCTCTGTGCTTCCTGCTTGAACAAGGCCAAAACCTCTTTTTCTTCAGTGTGTTTTTTGTTGTTATTTACGTTCTTCTGCTGATCTTTAATTTCTTTTTTCTGTATTTCTACCGCAACTGCTTCACACATCACCGGATCAAATGATCCCTCCAAAGGCCATTGCCTGCCCCCATGTGACCTTCTGTGCCACTTTCTCATACATTGGTTGGCCTTAATGCGTTTTCCTGGATATTTTCTTAGTACTAAGTCTAGCGGGGTACTTTCCCGACCTTGACCTTGAGAGTTACCCATGTAACCCTGACAAACGCTATGTGAGATGTTTCTATGGTGCTCTGGTAGTCCCTCAGGGGCTGTCCTGATCCAGACCAATAACTTGCCGGCTGTAACACCTGTTTTGTATTTTAAACCCTTAAAAGGATTAAATTTCCAACTGTTATGCCCGTCTTCTTTTTCTTTAACTAAATACGAAAATTTACCTGTTTCCCACCGAACCTTCCTTGGGACCACAGTCAGAGTCAACCTAGGAAACAGTTCTTCACCTGGATCGGTTGGTAGTGTTATTAAATGATTTAATGGTATGCTAATTTCTTTATTAGGATCAGCACAAAGCAGCTCCAGCCACGGGGTTAAACCCTGATGCCACAGACGTCTTATCAGCAGCTCCCAATTAATTAGAGGGAATTGTTCTTTCTTTTGCTTCAGATTGACTACCTTAGTAATCTGCCATAATTTCTGATTGATCTCTTGTTCGTCCTGCCAATGTTCTGCTCCTACACTGTCAAAATAGGTCCTTTCCAACCAAAAATGTGTCCTGATTCCCTGGGTTTCGATGTCTCCGTCAGTCAAGTAATGTTCTGGGAGTATTATTTCATCATCACTTAAGTCTCCCATCAAAGACTGTCCCAAGCATTGATCAGTCTGTCAGCTTTTTCACTATAATCTAAGCTTTAACTCTTTTGATTTATAATCAACTTTATTTATTTAATCCTCTTACAACCCTAACACTTCCTAATGTCTTTGCTCCCGACTATCTATTTTTCCTTCTAGTTTTCTTTCTTTGAAATAATATCTACCTTCTCTGTATTTACATAGCAGTCTCTTCTCCTGTCTTTTTCTTCACTGTCTCTGTTTCACACTTTCCTCTCTGCCTGTCATGCACCTCCCAAGTCCTTCTGTTGGGTCTAAACGTCTCCTCCTCCTCGTACTCTTTACATTAATCTTGTATGTCAGCCAGCCTGCAAGCCCTCACAGCTTTGCCTGCAACTCCCCGCTTACTCTCCGCTCTCCCACACACCAATCGTCAAAAGCTTTATACACAAAATTATTAAAAACAACTTTTTATATATCTCTATCTAGACTTCTGCCACCCTTTACTCCGCGGCTTTAAACAACCTTTTTATTCACTTAACACCAATGTGTTCTGTTTAAGTATGTATCTCTTCTTCACGTTAGACAGCTTCTCCGGCGCTGCCAGCAACTCATATATTATTTTATTTTTTTTTTTTCTTAACAAGCTACTCTTTGAGCGTACAATATTTCATTTACTTCTACGCCTTACCGCGCCTCGCGTGCGTATCCTGTGCTTAATATATTATTTTTCACAAGCTCTTCTCTGAGCATACAATATTTCATTTACTTCTACGCCTTACCGCGCCTCGCGTGCGTATCCTGTGCCTTTCTGCACTTTCTTCTACTTTTTTCCCCACTTACTGAGCTCCTCGTGAGCTTAATGTGCCTTTGCACTGAAAATATTCGCTTTTTCTTTTCTTATAAAAAACTCATATTACTGTGTACTTAATTACTTATTCTTCTCCCACGCCCCACAAGCGTGTATTTGGTGCCTTACTGCACTATTTTCTGCTTCATTAATTCTCATGTATTCTGCACTAACTCTTCATTCATTTTTTTTTTTTTTTATAGTTTTTCTCTTTTCTTAAAAAATGACGTCCTTTATTGAGCTCTTTTACTTACTGTCAGCTGTGCTACTTTGCACTTTTCTCTTTAAATCTCTTTATCACGTACGGTATTTCTACTGCGCCCCCTCAGGCGCTTATCTTGTGCTTCCTCTGCACGTATTCTCTGTTAAACTCTTTTTCTCACTTATTTCATTTCAGTCTCTGTTAAACTCTTTAAATAACCTTGTATTACCTTGGATCTATTTGTCAGTATACTCCCCTAAATTAACCCCTACAGCGCATGCTATCAGCCGGCACATTAATAACGAATTTCAACACCAATTATTCCCCAAGCATCCAGTTTAGTTCTCCATGCACTCTTTTCCGCACCAGAGTTCATGAACATTCCTGACCTTTCACTCACACAGACATTCTTTTTCCCGGGAACACACACACCTTCTGAGCATTTTATCTACAAGGCCTGATAATTTTCAATCTTATCTTTTTTTAGTCTCTTATCAATTTTCTTAGTCCAGGTTCTTTTGGGTAAGAGGCAATTAAAAATATCACCTGTCAACTTGGGCGGAAATCCCGACTCACTCCTCCAGATCGTGCAGAAGTTACAAAAGGTTTCTGCTTACCTTTTAGTCGTGATCACTGTTATTTACGGTCTGGAGGGATGAGCTGGACTGCCCCAGGCTGCCGGAATGCCCCTGGACCCTCCTGAAGCTGGCTCGCCAAGTTCTGTCGTGGTTCGTCTTTAGTCTTCTTGGGATGTCGTCTTTTAGATAACACAAACTAATTGCAAGTGATATGCTAGAAAAGGACACAACACTTTAGAATAATTCAGCCTTAAGCAAGATAAAATGCACAGAGTTTTTAAGTTTATTTAAGCCTTCGATACAGAGCTTAGACAAACTGAGTCCTCTAGAGAGACTGAATATGTGACAACCACGCTCATCTATTTATTGGAGACCCGCGGGCATCGCTCCTCCTTCGACTTTTTTATTTATTTCATTCCCAAGACATGGTTTTCTATTGGAAGCGTCCTCTAGTGAACCCTAAGCAGGTGTTAGGCCATTATTTCAATGTGACAAACGCTCCCATTAAAACGTGAAGGATTTACAACTGATTTTTTTAAAAGACCTTCAGCCACAGGTGCAGCTGGCCTGAGGCCCCCGCACGTGGCCTCAGCTACAGGTGCAGCTGGCCCGAGGCCCCTGCACGTGGCCTGCGGGAAAGCACCTAAGAGGCCTTGGAAAGCCCCTGACAGACTGAATGACTAATAGAGCCCTTTTTTTGGGTTGAACACCTGCTAGTTCAGCCAGAGGACATACAGTTCAGATCAGGACACTTGATAGTTCATCATAGTTCAAATAAGGACCTAAAAATTCTTCTACAGTACCTGTGCACCTAATACAGGGGATTTCACTAATTTGCTCATCTGCCTGCCTGAAGAGTTGGAACTCAATAGAATCAGCTGGTTTAGTGGGCATATGGAACAAATATGTGACAGGACTTTTACTTTCTGAAGCTGGTGTTTTCCACCTCTGGAAAACACAAGTATAGCTGTGTAATTGTATTGTTCCTAGAGCAAAGATTCTAAATAAATTGACCATTATTGTTCCTTCTGTGTTCTCCAGATGTCACAGCTGTATGTATTCTTGAGTCTTTCCAGAACCAAAATAGCATGATGCTGGCAGACAAGGTGCTCAAGCACCTGGGAAAAGAGAAAGCCAAAGAGAAATACAAGGTGACTTCATTACTTACAGACAGACTTATAACCCTCACCCCCACAAGCACAGTTGACTAATAACCCCGTCTATGAATCTTGTAGGCACAACTATTCCTAAAACCGTCTGGTGGATTTCATTGAAAGTTCACACAATAGTAGCACACCGTATGAAGATGTGCATAAAGGAAAACAATTCCAATCCAGCGTCTGTGAGATAGACTTTTGTTTTTAATTGATACTTGCATTATGATGCTGTTTTTGTAAGTCAACTTCTCCTAAGGCGCTTTTAAGCCCTGTTTCCACCAAGTGGTCCGGTTCAGTACGGCATGCTATTTTGTGTTTCCACATCCACATTTGGGAACAGGTACCAAAATAGCTGACCTGTTGATCATGGGTGCAAAACCTCCGTTTGTATATGGATTTCAATCAAAATTTGCTTCTGTGTTCTGCTTATATCATCATATAAAACCGCTAACTTAATAAATATATATACACACACACAAGGTTGGGTAGGATTACTTTGAAAGAATACATGTGGATTACATGTATGTACACACATTTGGATTACTTGTAATCTGATTACTTTTGAATTACATTTCAAAGTAATCCTACCCAACCCTATACGAGGTCTGTTAGAAAACTATCTGACCTTTTTATTTTTTTCAAAAACTATATGGATTTGAATCACGTGTGATTGCATCAGCCAAGCTTGAACCTTCGTGTACATGCCTGAGTTTTGTCACGCCTGTCGGTTGCGTCATTCGCCTGTGAGCAGGCTTTGTGTGAGCAGTGGTCCACCCCCTCGTCGGATTTTTATTGCGAGTAAAATGTCTGAACGATTTGGAGCTTTGCTGCATCAAATTTTTCCAGAAACTGTGAGAGACAGCCAGGTGGACACCATTCGGAAAATTCAGATGGCTTTCAAGGACAATTTTATAGGCATCACACAGATTAAGGAGTGTTACAGCTGGTTTAAAGACCGCCCACAGCGGCTGAGAGCGCGCCGCACTCCGAGCGGCGATCGACAGGCTGAAACGACCAGATCATTTCCAAAGTGAAGGCTGTGTTGATCCGGGACATCGTCTGATTACCACAGAAATGGCAGAAGACGTGGACATCAGCACTTTTTTGGCACATTCCACTGTTACAGGAGGTTTTTGTCATGGAAAGAGGAGCGGAGGAATGCGCCACAGAGCCGCGAATGGAGCGGGACAAAAGCACCTCCGTGTTGGTCTCACAGGACGGCTTTCAGACGGATTTCGGTGGCTTTTCAGTCATGTGACTATCCGAGAAATTGTGGATGAGCTGGACATGCCAGAACATGCCCTGTGAGGCTTCATCACTGCGTTGCTTTGCGCCATGCGGCTCCGTCCCGACGCGCGAATTCCTCCGCTCCTCTCTCCATGACAAAAACTCCTGTAACAGTGGAATGTGCCGTTCATTTCCAAACTGAACGCCAAATGTTGATCCGGGACGTCGTCTGACTACCAGAGAAATTGCAGAAGACGTGGACATCAGCACTTTTTCGGCACATTGAGACAGACGTGCGGAGGAATTCACACGTCGGGTTGGGATGCAGCACAAACAGCCTGGCTGGATTTTAAAAAACTAGCTGAGTGTGACGGCGCTGTCAGAACACTAGGGCGCGGCGGCGTCGTTCCATTGTTTGGGGAGAACCCTGTGTTATCATGTTTTCAGATTGTCCGCTGCGTGGAGAGTGGCAGGAAAAACCAAAGACGCTTTCGCACGAAGTGCGAGAAGAATTTGAACGTTTAAAAAAAAAAAAAAAAAAATGCCACTTGTCCGGTCGGCACACGATTTAGAGCTATTGCTTTTCCGATCACATTTTACGAGGTCTGTCAAAGTAACGGTCCTTTTTATTTTTTCAAAAACTATATGGATTTCATTCATATGTTTTTACGTCAGACATGCTTGAACCCTCGTGCACATGCGTGAGTTTTTCCACGCCTGTCGGTGACATCAGTCGCCTGTGAGCGCGCCTTGGGAAGGAGTGGTCCCACTCCCTCGCCGGATTTTCATTGTCTGGAAATGGCGGAATGAAAAGGACTTTTTTTCCATCAGAATTTTTTCAGAAGCTGTTAGACTGGCACCTGGAAACCATTCTAAAAATTTATCTGGCTTTCGGTGAAAATTTTACGGGCTTCACAGAGAATAAGGTCTGTTAGTACAGTTTTAAGGACGCTCGGCGCGCCGCGCTCCGAGCTGCAACGACGCGGCACAAGCCACCGGACCATTTCTAAATGGATGGCTCTGTGGATACGAGACCGTCGTGTGCTCTTTCTCTGGTTATCACAAGAGCTGGACATCAGCCATTTTCCGGCAGATTTCACTTTTAACAAGAGATTTTGTCATGGAAAGCCGCGTGGAGGCTTCGCGCGTAAAGATCGATTCGCTTTGGAAGCGAGACAAAGGAACACCTCCCTTTCGGTGTGTCAGAGGACAAGTTTGGACATGCCTATCTCTGCTTTCAATGCTTACCAGTCCAGTAAGTATCAGAGAAATTGTGGAGATGGACATGTCCAAACGTGAGAGAAACATCACATCTTCAGCTCTGCCTCCTGTCTTTTTCTTAGTGCCACTGTCTCTAAAGCCCCTTTCACACTGGCGTATTCGTAGAGCTGCTTATTGTGGCGCATCGTCTATGCCAAGTTGAGCAGCTCTCCGCCCACTTTTAGCAGCTCTACGTTGTTTTTGCTCCCTACGCAGCAGTATGTTGAGCGCTACGCGCGTAGGAAGGAAGAAATTAAACATGTTTAATTTTCTTCAGCGTAGAGCGCTGGACACAGTTTTAAGCAGATCTACGCAGCACAGCGTTACTGCATGCAAGTCTGTGCAACACGGTGCTCCTGTACACATCCAAAAACTGAGTGCGTGCATCCAGAGAAATCAGCTGGAGAACATGAGAACAGGATCACACAGCCAACAGCGCCTGTGTGTGCTCAGAACAGGGAATTGAACCTCAACTCAGAAATCCAGAAACAGCAGGTTGGTTGCTCGCTCGCTCTCTTTCTCTCTGTGTGTCTGATCAAAAAATTAGTGCTGGGATTCTTTAAAATAAAAGCCTCGTCGCTGCATGTCGGTGCGATCATCAGATGTCCTGATCGATCAGGTCTGATCAAATCAGTGGACCTGATCGGAGCAACTGCTGCTTTAAAAGTTTGAGTCACAGCGCTTCATTTACGGCAGCCTTTACCGCAGCAGCCGTACACAATGAAAATTATCCACCAAGACAAAAAATAATGTTAAATGACTGTTTCTGACGTAAACCACACCGTGCAGTAGAGAACAGAGCGCACTTCCACATAGGCAGAAAATAGCAGCTTTGGCTACATAACTGTAAAAACCTCATGATACAGTCCACTGTTTTTCAAGTGCAGTGATGTGTTCTGCAGAGCCGGTAGGAGTGAACTGGTTTTAAATAGCGGCAAGGTACACGCGACTGTGTGCACACATTAAAAAGTGAACACACACAGCTGCAAGCAGATATATGAACACTGAAAAAGGCTGAATATGTGCGCATTTCAGGCTTACTTAAATGAAATACAACGCATCTCTATGAATACGCCAGTGTGAAAGGGGCTTAAGCTGTGCAATATAGCTGGTCTCGCTACTGTCTTGTAGACTTTCCCCTTCACTCGTGCATAGAGTTGGGTATCGAGAACCTGTTCTTTTCGGGTATTGTTAAGAAATGATTCAAACCACCGACATCAATAGCCTTTATGCAAAACGATTCCCTTATTGGTCCTTCAGAGTGGCCGTTGTTTTTGGGGGTGATTATCGGGAAAATGATCGTCTGTAATCCACCATTTCTGCAGCAGGGCTCTTCTTTGAAGCTTGAAGTAATGAAGCATTGATCCGACCCGCTGTTTCGTTGGTTCTTCATTTTATTTTGCTTTATTGTAATTTTTTTCCACAAAAACCCCAAAGAGCATGTCTGTGAGTAATATTTACTTTTTTTTATGTTAAACCGACCTGTTATGGTCTTCTGAAACAGTTGATAGATTTTATTTGCATGGAAAATAATACTGCATGCGGGGCATTTCGTGATGAATGTCTCCAGTTTTCCTCCCAAAATGAGACGTCCTGCACTGACATGCAGCAACCGGCTGAGCTCAGCTCAGCGGTATGGAGAGACATTCATGCCAAAATGTCTAAAACATTGCGAACAAGAAAGGACTCAGAGCTGATCCACTCCACCTTGAATGAGTCCTTCATTCCTACTGCGTAACTCACCACTGTCACACTGTCTTTGTACATGTCCTGCACTACCCTAACTTACTTCTGTCACTTCAGACTTCCGCATACAAAACCACAACTCTTCTCTTGGCACTCTGTCATAAGCTTTCTCTAAATCCACAAATACACAATGTACAGTGGGGAAAATAAGTATTTGACCCCCTGTCAGTTTTGCAGGTTTTCCCACCTACAAAGAACGGAGAGGTCTGTAATTTTTATCGTAGGCACACTTCAACTGTGAGAGACAGAATCTAAAAAAAAAAAAATCCCGTAAATCACATTGTACGATTTTTAAATAATTAATTTGCATTTTATTGCATGAAATAAGTATTTAACCCCCTAGAAAAACAGAGCTTAACAATTGGTACAGAAACATTTGTCTGCCATTACAGAGGTCAAACGTTTCCTGTAGTTCTTGACCAAGTTTTCACACACTGCAACAGGGATTTTGGTCCACTCCTCCATACAGATCTTACAGAGCTCCCTCCGAAGATTTTCTATTGAGTTCAGGTCTGGAGACTGGCCAGGCCACTCCAGGACCTTGAAATGCTTCTTACTGAGCCCCTCCTTAGTTGCCCTGGTTGTGTTTGAGGTCATTGTCATGCTGGAAGACCCAGCCATGACCCATCTTCCATGCTCTTACTGAGGGAAGGAGGTTGTTTGCCAAAATCTCGCAATACATGACCCCATCTATCCTCCCTTCAATACGGTGCAGTCATCCTGTCCCCTTTGCAGAAGAGCACCCCCAGAGTATGATGTTTCCACCCCCATGCTTCACGGTTGAGATGGTTTTCTTGGGGTTGTTCTCATCCTCTAAAGATGGTAAGTGGAGTTGATTCCAAAAAGCTCTATTTTGGTCTCATCGGACCACATGACCTTCTCCCATGCCTCCTCTGGATCATCCAGATGGTCACTGATGAACTTCAAGTGGGCCTGGACATGTGCTGGCTTGAGCAGGGGGACTTTGCTGCCCTTCAGGATTTTAAACCATGACAGCATCATGTTACTAATGTAATCTTTGTGACTGTGGTCCCGGCTGTCTTCAGGTCATTGACCAGGTCCTCCTGTGTGGTTCTGAGCTTTCTCAGAATCATCCTTATCCCACAAAGTGAGATCTTGCATGGAATCCCAGACCGAGGGAGATTGACAGTCAACTTCTGTTTCTTCCACTTTCTAATAAATAATCATAACAGTTGTTGTCTTCTACCAAGCTGCTTGCCTGTTGTCCTGTAGTCCATCCCAGCCTTGTGCAGGTCTACATTTTTGTCCCTGGTGTCCTGAGACAGCTCTTTGGTCTTGGCTATGGTGGACAGGTTGGAGTGTGATTGATTGTGTGTGAACAGGTGTCTTTTATACAGGTAACAAGTTCAAACAGGTGCATTTAATACAGGTAAAGAGTGCAGAATAAGAGGGCTTCTTAAAGAAAAATTAACAGGTCAAATACTTATTTTATGCAATAAAATGCAAATTAATTATTTACAAATCATACAATTGGATTTATTTATTTATTTAAGATTTTGTTTCTCACAGTTGAAGTGTACCTACGATAAAGATTACAGACCTCTCCATTCTTGTAGGTGGGAAAACCTGCAAAACTGACAGGGGGCCAAATACTTATTTTCCCCACTGTAATTCCTACTGGCCTTCTCTATACGTCTCCATCAGTACTCCCAGAGCAAACATTGCATCTGTAGTTCTCATTCTTGGCATGAAACCATATTACTGCTCACAGATTTTCACCTGTTTTCTAAGCCTAGGTTCTCCTACTCTTTCCCATAACTTCATGCTGTGGCTGATCAGCTTAATGTCTCTAGTTACTGCAGCGCTGCACATCACCCTTGTTCTTAAAAATAGGAACCAGCACACTTTGTCACCACTCCTCAGGCATCCTTTCACTTTCCAAGATTTTGTTAAACAGTCTGGTTAGAAACTCCACTGCCAACTCTGCTAAACATGTCTCAAAGAAAATGTTGAAATGTTCAAAATTGTTGGCACACATTAATTTCGTGACCTAGTTGTGAACATTGCACAACCTAATCGAAAACACTGCGTGTCAGGGCATCTGAACATAAAATTAATTTACGAAGAGATGTTTCATTTATAATAAACATAACTTTACAGATACATTATCTAACTCATTAGAAGAAATGAAAATGCATCTGTTTTACCAATCCATTACTATATATGTATTATAAATTACTTTTGAGGCCACGCATGCACTGTCTTGATGACATGCATATTGACTTCTACATGCGCCACCTACCAAACAAAAGATACTGTTTGTGGAGCAAATGCAAGCCAAGCCAGACTTAACCATTCTGACCCAGACCCCTTGGAGGAAACAAGGCTTAAGCAACTAGTATGGCAGAGTGGTGTTATTTTGTGAGCTGTCTAACATATCTATAGTTTCTTTCAATTTCAGTTCCTTGAGTTTGTCACTGAAATTTTTTGTCCTCTTCTGCTCTTGTAGAACCGTGAACCGATGATGCCTTCTCCTCAGTTCATCAAGTCCTACTTTAGCTCATTCACAGATGACATCATCTCCCAACCGCTGCAGAAAGGGGAAAAGAAGGATGAAGACAAAGACAAGGAGGGCGAGACAGCTGAGGTCTCTGAGAGGTCAGAATATTTTGCTTGGTTGCTTACAAACCTGACTGCCTTGGTTGTTCATTTAGAGAACATTTTTAGTCAGACTCTGCTGCAGCCACCAAGATGACATATTAATAGAAATGTTGGTGTGCTTATTCTTTTGTTGAGACTAGAAAGACTTCAGTAGTTGGTATTGTCTGCAAACTCGAAAATAAAAATTATTCTGTAATATTTGCATAGTCAAACAGTCTATTCAACGACTGGGGCTTATATTTTATAGTCGGACAGTGCCGTGTTTAAACTGGACGAGCACTGCAGCAAAACATTTAGCATGTACGTAATTCTCAATGTGAAATCTTCAGGGGGATTGAGAGAATACTTTGTTCCTAAATATGGAGTTCCTAAATATGAATGAATATCTGTGAGTTTTGTTTGTCCCCCCCCACATATCCCTCACTTTTGTTGGAATTCTTACTGAAATGCCACAGAGGCAAACCATTTAGTTAAACAATGTGCTGAATTTATCCAAAAACACTCTTAAACAATATATCAATATTTGCATGAACTCAAAGATGTACATTATTGTAAGACATTAGAGGCAAATTCAGAGCAGTGTTTACTTGGTGTATCTTTCAGTTCTGGTTACCTGAAGGCTAAGCAGTACATGGAAGAGGAGAACTATGACAAAATCATCAGTGAATGCACCAAGGAGATAGATTCAGGTGGTCGATACACTGCTGAGGCCCTCTTGTTACGTGCTACATTCTACCTGCTGATTGGTAATGCTACAGCTGCCCAGCCCGACTTGGATGGGGTAATCAACATGGAGAACACCAGTGTGAAGGTATGGGTCTTTAATGTAATGAGTCTGTTTGAGGTTGAGATAATAATCAAGAGCACCTCAATTTCCTCATTTACTGTGGTCAGGAATAATGCTACATTGCAGAATCTCAGATTGATGACTCAGTGGCTACCATGTGCAGGGTAATACAGATAACAGACTACTTCTGCCAATCCTCAATATCTCAGACGTCGTGTCAAGAAAGTTTATTTTATTTAACAGGGGTGCCAATTTCCTGCAGATGCTTTTCTTTTTGTCACTCATTGCAGCTACAAGCAAATGCTTTGATCAAACGTGGAAGCATGTACATGCAGCAACAGCAGCCTATGCTGTCTACACAAGATTTCAACAGGGCAGCTGAGATTGATGCACGTAATCCTGATGTTTATCACCACAGAGGTCAGGTAAGAGCTTGTATTAATTTTTTTTTTTTTTTTTTACATTTATCATTTGTTTCATCAAAGGTCCAAATAAAACACCAGCATATTTCTTACAAGGTGGAAACATAATGAAGGTTGGAGGTGATGGTCTAGTGGTCAAGCGTCGGGCTTGAGACCAGAAGATCCTCGGTTTAAATCCGAGCCTGACTGGAAAATCACTTGAAGGCCCTTGGGCAAGGTCCTTAATCCCCTAGTTGCTCCCAGTGTGTAGTGAGCCCCTTGTATGGTAGCACCCTGACATCGGTGTGAATGTGAGGTATTATTGTAAAGTGCTTTTGAGCGCCTGATGCAAATGGAAAAGCGTTACATAAATGCAGACCATTTAAGGTGCGATCAAGTACATAAATGTGCCACAACCTGAACCTTTACAAAATCTAACACCAAAATAACAGTTAATAAATAAATAAATAAAAATAAGCTCCCATGACAATCAATTCAATCAGGTCCAAAACCTTTAAGGATCTAAGATAGGAAATACATGGTTGCCACACTAAGCCTTCCCTCTTAAGAGTAAACTTGATTTGTTTTTTTTGTTTGTTTTTTTTTCCCCTCCTTCTTTCAAGTTTTAAGAAAACATAAGATTTTTCAACCATAAAGAAATAGATGGGGGTAAAGGCAATTACATCTGCCTACAAGTTAGTAAGGGACACTGACACCAAGAACCTGAAATAACATCAAAATCCGAAATCTAATCTGGCTAACGTTTAGAGCAAAGAAAAAACATAGGACTTAAATCACAGGAAGAGGAGTTACATCTGTCACACAGATCAGAAACATTGGAATAAATTTGGAATAATGTGGACTTTTACAAATGCAGCCTGTGTACTACTTTAAATTGAATTAAGGAAAGTCTTGTACAAGATGATGACATATGAATTCTGTCAACTGTCTTATCCCATATGTGTGTGTGTGTGTGTATGTATGTATGTATATGTGCACCTTTCAGTGGCCTTTTATTGTGGGCAGCTAAGGCACACCTGTGCACTAATCATGGTGTCTAATCAGCATCTTGATATGGCACACCTGTGAGGTGGGATGGATTATCTCAGCAAAGAAGTGCTCACTATCACAGATTTAGACTGGTTTGTGAACAATATTTGAGGGAAATGGTGATATTGTGTATGTGGAAAAAGTTTTAGATCTTTGAGTTCATCTCATACAAAATGGGAGCAAAACCTAAAGTGTTGCGTTTATATTTTTGTTGAGTGTGTATATATATGTATGTATGTGTGTGTGTATATATATGTATGTATGTTAGGGATGTGAATCGTACAACAACTCACGATTCAATTCGATTCCGATTGTTGGGGTGACGATTTGTTTCAGAATCGATTTTCGATTCAAAGAGCTCTGAGAAATAGTTATATTACTTAAAAAATGTTTATGTTTAAGAAAATGCAGCTTTACAAGGTTAATCAAGTGATTCTAGATGTAAATTTACTTACCTGCTTTGCTCGTTCAGAGTTGGCTGGCAGTTTAGCGAAGCGCTGGTCAGTAGTCAGCAGATAACGCTGCTCCCCTCTTTTAGCTCCAGGTGATAGCGTAGCATGTGGGCTTGCGGATTTGAAATGTTTCCGAAGTACTTGACTTTCATTTTGCAGATTTTGCACACTGCATAAGTCATGTCAGGCTCCTTCTTACGCAGCAAATAATAAAATCCAAAATGCGCCCAAACATTTGCCTTCAGCAAAGACTGTGCTGGCTGAATTAGCTCTTCGTCCGCCATGCTAAGCTACAACCACTGAACTCTGCAGCGCACGAGTGTTTGAAGCACGCCGGACCCCCCTCGCGGGGACGCTGTAGTACGAGTAAGCAAGATTATTTTAAAAAAATAGATTCTTGGACATTTTGGATCGATTCAGAATCGTAATAAATAAGAATCGCGATTCGGCCGTGAATCGTTTTGTTTTTTTTCTTCCCGACACCCCGTGTGTGTGTGTGTGTGTACACACCCTCTCCCACCTGGCCACTGCCCTAAGACGGACTCCAGACCACCAGCCATTTTCAGTTCCCGACCCCCCACCCCCCCACTGAGGGGAAAAAAAAGATGCCATTCTCAACCTGGTATACTAGTGTCATACTTACCTGATTATTTTATAAATATTACATATAATATTATTATTACACATTAAATACTACATTCCAATTTCTTCAGTCTAAAGAGGTTTATTTGGTACTACGGCTCTATCATTTCTCAAAACTACATACGATGCATTTTGTTGGACCGCTGATATTTTATACATATCACTATATTGATACGTTTATGTGCTTAATACTGCTTAAATTTTTATATAAATGTATACATGCATGTATCCCAGCTATTCAATGCTTATACTGCTTAATGTTAAATCTCTCAGCATTTTCTTTTGCACGTTTTCACCTTTTCTTTGCCTTTACCCTATCGTAAATTGACTTCACAACCTACACGTCTGTTTAACATTATTAGCCCCAAGACCCTTCATCATTTTCATATTTATGGCTTCCTTAAGTGACCTGAGTTCAAAGCTAGAGGTCCAAACAGAATCAGGCATACCCTTGCTTAGATATTGCTTTAAAAAAGAGAGATATTGCTTCATGTCCCACTTTAGTTATGTAGAATATTCAATTAAGTAAACATATTTTTTTATATGCCTCATCAATTCCACTTCATACAGAATTGTTGTAAAACTAAGGCAGATAGTAATACTGATTAAACATTCTCATTGTTAAAAATATACTCATTAGTAGCAGCAGTATATGCAAAAAAAATATATGTAAAATACGAGGTCTATTAGAAAAGTATCTGACCTTATTATTTTTTTCAAAAACCATATGGATTTGAATCACGTGTGATTACATCAGACATGCTTGAACCCTCGTGGGCATGCAAGAGTTTTTTCACGCCTGTCGGTTACGTCATTCGCCTGTGGGCAGTCTTTGAGTGAGGAGTCGTCCACCCGCTCGTCGATTTTTTTTTTTTTTTTTTTTTTTTTTTTTTTTTTTTTTTTTTTTTTCATTGTTTAGGAATGGCTCAGACTGTTGCTTTGTTTGATAAAATTTTTTCAAAACTGTAAGGCACAACTGAGTGGACACCATTCAATAAATTCAGCTGGTTTTCGGTAAAAATTTTAACGGCTGATGAGAGATTTTGGTCTGGTAGTGTCGCTTTAAGGACGGTCCACGGCGCCTGACGGCGATCTGCGCTTCGAGGCGGCAGCGTCTCGCCGTTTCAAGTTGAAAACTTCCACATTTCAGGCTCTGTTGACGCAGTAAGTCGTCAGAGAACAGAGAACTTTCAGAAGAAGTCGGCATGAGGAGTTTATTCGGACATTCCATTGTTAACGGTCATTTTGTAATGAAAGAACGTGCGGGCAGAGTCGCATGTCGGGCTGGACCGCGGCAGGAAAAACACCTCCGTTGGAAATCTTAACGGGCAAGTTGGAACATGCCCAAGCTGTTAAACAATTTCTCAGTTACTCACTTGTTGAAAGCCATTAAAAGCCGCCTGAATTCTACAAATGGTTTTCAACACGGAGGTGTTTTTCCTGTCGCGGCGCACACAGATTTGCCGAGTCGTCACGGAAACGACTCGGCGAATTTGCGCGTACGTCTTTCATTAAAAAAATGTCCTTAAACAGTGGAATGTCCGCATAAATTCCTCATGCCGGCCTCTTCTGAATCTTCTCTGTTCTCTCACGATGTCCTGGGTGAATTAAGCCTTAAATTAGGATGTTTTCAGCTTGAAACAGGCCGACGACAGCGCCTGGAAGCGCTGCAGGACGTCCCGCTCCGTGGGAAGTCCTTACACCGACAGAAACACCCCATAATCTCTCATCAGCCGTTAAACTTTTCACAGAAAACCATCTTAATTTCTCGAATAGTGTCCACTCGGATATTCCTCACAGGTCCAGAAAAAATTTTGATAAAGCAACGCGCGCCGTCTCGAGCAGCGTGTGAAACAAAGGAATTCAGCCGAGAGGGCGGGACCACATCTCACTCAAGGCCTGCCCATAGGGAAATGACGTCACCGACTCGCGTGAAAAAACTCACGCATGCGCACGAGGGTTCAAGCATGATTGGTGTAATCGCATGTCATTCAAATCCATATAGTTAAAAAAAAAATAAAAGGGTCGGTTTATTATCTAAGAGACCTCGTATGTTCAAAAGTGGACCTTTACACTAAGGGGGTTGAGGGGGACTGTACTGTCCTCTTTCCCCTTTGGCTATGATCCTGGCCTGTGTTATAAAAAGAGACCAAGACAAGAAGAACTGTATTATGTGGAAAGCACAACCTGATTAGCAGGTATGAAGATCTTATCTGTGGTTCAGTTTCAATTTTTCAATGTATTTTTATTTATATAGCGCCAAAACACAACAGAGTTGCCTCAAAGCGCTTCACACAGGTAAGGTCTAACCTTACCAACCCCCAGAGCAACAGTGGTAAGGAAAAACTCCCTCTGAGGAAGAAACCTCAAGCAGACCAGACTCAAAGGGGTGACCCTCTGCTTGGGCCATGCTACAAAACATAAATTACAGAACAATTCACAGAACAATTCAGGGACGAATATACGAGGTCTGTCAATAAAGTAACAGTCCTTTTAATTTTTTTCAAAAACTATATGGATTTCATTCATATGTTTTTACGTCAGACATGCTTGAACCCTCGTGCGCATGCGTGAGTTGTTCCACGCCTGTCGGTGACGTCATTCGCCTGTGAGCACGCCTTGGGAAGGAGTGGTCCCGCCCCCTCGTTGGATTTTCATTGTCTGGAAATGGCGGAATGAAAAGACTTTTTTTCCATCAGAATTTTTTCAGAAGCTGTTAGAGACTGGCACCTGGAAACCATTCGAAAAATTTATCTGGCTTTCGGTGAAAATTTTACGGGCTTCACAGAGAATAAGGACTAACTACAGCTTTAAGGACGCTCGACGTGCTGCGCTTCGAGCTGCGACGACGCGGCACAAGCCACCGGACCATTTCTAAACGGATGGCTCTGTGGATACGAGACTGTCTGTTCTTTCTCTGGTTATCACAAGAGCTGGACATCAGCCATTTTCCAGCAGATTTCACTTTTAACAAGAGATTTTGTCATGGAAAGCCGCGCAGAGGCTTCGCGCGTAAAGACCGATTTGCTTTGGAAGCGAGACAAAGGAACACCTCCCTTTCGGCGTGTCAGAGGACACGTTTGGACATGTCTATCTCGGCTTTCAATGCTTACCAGTCCAGTAAGTATCAGTGAAATTGTGGAGAGCTGGACATGTCCAAATGTGTCCTCTGACGCGCCGAAACGGAGGTGTTCCTTTGTCTCGCTTCCAAAGCGAATCGGTCTTTACGCGCGAAGCCTCCGTGCAGCTTTCCATGACAGTCTCTTGTTAAAAGTGAAATCTGCCAGAAAATGGCTGATGTCCAGCTCTTGTGATAACCAGAGAAAGAGCACACGATGGTCTCGTATCCACAGAGCCATCCGTTTAGAAATGGTCCGGTGGCTTGTGCCGCGTCGTCGCAGCTCGGAGCGCGGCGCGTCGAGCATCCTTAAAGGGGTCCTTAAAGCTGTAGTTACAGTCCTTATTCTCTGTGAAGCCCGTAAAATTTTCACCGAAAGCCAGATAAATTTTTCGAATGGTTTCCAGGTGCCAGTCTCTAACAGCTTCTGAAAAAATTCTGATGGGAAAAAAAAGTCCTTTTCATTCCGCCATTTCCAGACAATGAAAATCCAACGAGGGGGCGGGACCACTCCTTCCCAAGGCGTGCTCACAGGCGAATGACATCACCGACAGGCGTAGAAAAACTCACGCATGCGCACGAGGGTTCAAGCATGTCTGATGTAAAAACATATGAATGAAATCCATATAGTTTTTGAAAAAAATAAATAAGGACCGTTATTTTATTGACAGACCTTGTACAAGAAATGCTATTGGCGCACAGGACAGGAGGATCGCCAACATGAATACAACTCCCATCTCTGGATGGAGTTGCATCTTAAACAGAGAGAAAAAACAGAATCAGGCATCAGAAAGACAAAAAAATACTGTATAATTTGCCAGCATTAAACAAGAACAGAGAAATACTAAGGTGATCGCCGGCCACTAGCCCTAAACTTCACTAAAAGACCCAGAATTGAGGTAAAGTTGAAGCCGCAGCCCGCTCCAATTACTAATAAATGAATTAAAAGAGTAAAAAGCGTAAAACAAAACTGTACCAGTATGCTAGCCATATGAAAGAGAAAATAAGTGCGTCTTAAGTCTGGACTTGAAAGTCTCCACAGAATCTGACTGTTTTATTGTCACAGGGAGATCATTCCACAGAACAGGGGCACGATAAGAGAAAGCTCTGTGACCCGCAGACTTCTTATTCACCTTAGGGACACAAAGTAGTCCTGCATCCTAAGAACGTAAAGCCTGGGCCGGTACATAAGGTTTAATTAGGTAGGGAGGTGCCAGTCCATGAATAATTTTATAGGTTAGTAGCAGAACCTTAAAATCAAAATGGGTGTAATGTGGTCGAACTTTCTGCTTCCTGTCAAAAGTCTGGCTGCAGCATTTTGAACCAATTGGAAACCCCTAATGCTAGACTGCGGTAAACCAGAAAATAGAACATTGCAGTAGTCCAATCTAGAAGTTCTTGTTCGACACGGTAGCAACACTCACCGTGTCGAACAAGAACTTTGAGTTATGCTTGTTTTTGTTGATCAAATCAGAGTAGTAAGTCTGCTTTGTAGCCAATAATGCATGCTTATAGTTTAAGATAGCATCACGCCACGCAAGGTGAAATACTTCTAATTTTGAACGACGCCATTTCCGTTCTAGACCTCTTGCTTTATGCTTGAGGTCACGCAGATAATCATTGAACCAAGGTGACTGTGATTTGGGGCAGCGCGGTTTTAACACAGGTGGTGCAATCATGTCGAGTGTAGTTTTGAGCACTGAGTTTAAACTATCCACAAGTCTGTCTACTGACTATTTGTCAAATGTGAAGCTAAGACATCAGGCGGTATAGCTTCGAGTTCAGTCTTAGTTGAGGAATTGATGCATCGCAGTAATGATATATAAGGTTGTTGTTCCACTAAACATGGCAGCGAAACTGTAAACTTAATAAGTGAGTGATCAGACACCACTGATGTAAGAGGCATGATGTCAATATTTGTGACAGCAATACCACGTGTGAGAACCAGATCCAGGGTATTTCCACTAATGTGTGTCAAATCCCGAATGCATTTCCGAAATGCTAATGCATCCACAATTTCCATAAATAATTTGTGGAGGGGATCAGAAGGCTTATTTATATGAATGTTAGTCACCAATGATCAGAATGTTATCTACACTAGTTGCCAAGTTAGAGATGAACGCACCAAATTCATCTAAGAATTCAGAATATGTGCCAGGTGGCCTATATACAGTGACAAAGTAATATGACTGATTTTTATTCTTCTGACCTTGGCAATGTGTAATATCCTGAGCAGCATGGAGAATCAGATGCTCAAACGAGTGATATTTGTAGCCCCCAACAGCTAATAAGCTAAACCTAGATTTATAAATAAGAGCAACACCCCCGCCGTGCTTCGCATCACGAGGGACGTGACTAAATGTATATGCTGTTGGGCAGGCCTCATTTAAGGGGAGGACAGCTGTAGGTTTAAGCCAGGTTTCACATAGCCCAATCATATCTAAGTGATGATCAATAATTAGATCATTGATCAACAATGATTTTGAGGACAGTGATCTTATGTTAATGAGACCCAGTCTAAGGACCTCAGTGGGGTTAACAGTTGAACTGTTTGGGTTTTAGGGGTAGTTCCAGAGTAGCATATATAAGATGCCTAGAAGTAGGTTTAAGTTTAAGACATTCCACGCGCGTTGTAGGTAGCAGACATGAAATCTTTGCTATTGCTGGAACAACCACGGGGTCATCCTCAATTTCAACATCATCCAGTATAGTAATGGGTATTAAGTTTGGAAAGCATATCCCTCTATGATTTGTATGGACACGACTACTGAAGCAGGCCACGGTCTCAACTTGTTGAAATTCCCTCCCTGGCAAATAAACTGCACTATCACCATAGTGGATTTTCTGCACTAAATTCCCCGCTAAGCTAATGGATTCCACATCCACATTTGTCATAAGCCTTGCAGGGTCTCTAATCACCTGCTCCGTGGCCTCCTGTAGATTCCTAATGTTACCCTCCCTGTAGAGCTCTATCTGTGTTCGCAGACAAGATGGCGGCGCCTTCCCCAGTAGGGTGGAGGCCATGGTTGTATCATATGCACCATTCTCAGACTTTGTGTGCTTATGAAAGAAACTAAAGCATTATCGGTGACTGCTAGCATGTGCGTGGAAGGTATAGCACTCCTCAGGGATGAAAAATCTCCGCTTTTGACGGATTTGCGCTTTTTTTGCCAGTTGCCTGGGTCATTTTTTTTTTTTTTTTCCTTTTTTGTGTTAAATTTTCATCATAGGTACACTTCAATTATGAGGGACAAAATGAGGGGAAAAAAAATCCAGAAAACCACATTGTAGGATTTTTAAAGAATTTAATTGTAAACCATGGTGGAAAATAAGTATTTGGTCACCCACAAACAAGCAAGATTTATGGCTCTCACAGACCTGCAACTTCTTTAAGAAGCTCTTCTGTCCTCCACCTGTTACCTATATTAATCTTTTGGAACTTATCTGTATAAAAGACACCTGTCCACAGCCTCAAACAGTCAGACTCCAAACTCAACCATGGCCAAGAACAAAGAGCTGTCAAAGGACACCAGGAAGAAAATTGTAGATGTGCACCAGGCCGGGAAGAGTGAATATACAATAGTGAAGCAGGTTGGTGTGAATAAATCATCTGTGGGAGCAATTGTAAGAACATGGAAGACATTACAAGGCCATTGATAATCTCCCTTGATCTGCAGCTCCATGCAAGATGTCATCCCATGGGGTTTAACTGATCATGAGAACGGTGAGCAAAAATCCCAGAACTACACAGAGGGACCTGATGAATGACCTGCAGTGAGCTGGGACCAAAGTAACAAAGGTTACACACTATGCAGAGAGGGACTCAAATCCTGCAGTGCCAGGCGTGTCCCCCTGCTTAAGCCAGTACATGTCCAGGCCTGTCTGAAGTTTGCCTGATAGCGTATGGATGATCCATAAGAGGATTGTGAGAATATCATGTGGTCAGATGAAACCAAAATAGAACGTTTTGGTAAAAACTCAACTCGTGTTTGGAGGAAGAAGAATGCTGAGTTGCATCCCAAGAACACCATACCTACTGTGAACCATGGGGGTGGAAACATCATGCTTTGGGGCTGTTTTTCTGCAATTGGGACAGGACGACTGATCTCTGTTAAGGGAAGAATGAACAAGGCCATGTATCATGAGATTTTAAGACAAAACCTCCTTCCATCAGTGAGAGCATTGAATGGGTCTTCCAGCATGATGATGATCCCAAACACACCACTTGGGCAACGAAGGAGTGGCTCCGTAAAAAGCATTTCAAGGTCCTGGAGTGGCCTAGCCAGTCTCCAGACCTCAACCCCATAGAAATTTTTTTTGAGGGATTTGAAAGGCCATGTTGCCCAGTGACAGCCTCAAAACATCACTGTTCTTGAGGAGATCTGCATGGAGGAATGGGCCAAAATACCAGCTACAGTGTGTGCAAACCTGGTGAAGACTTACGGGAAACGTTTGACCTCTGTCATTGCCAACAAAAATTATGTTACAAAGTACGGAGTTCAACTTTTGTTATTGACCAAATACTTATTTTTCCACCATAATTTACAAATTCTTTAAAAATCCTACAATGTGGTTTCCTGGATTTTTTTTTTTTTTTTTCTTTTCTCATTTTGTCTCTTAGTTGAAGTGTACCTATGTTGAAAATTACAGACTTTTTTCATCTTTCTAAGTAGGAGAACTTGCACAATCATGGACTGACTAAATACTTTTTTGCCCCACTGTATGTAGTGTCTCACACAAATGTCATTGTGTGATCATGCAGATCCCAGCCGGGAGAGGAAAGAGTCCCATATGGCAGTCTCAGGTTCTCCATCTGTATGATAAATATCAAGTCCACCTTTTAAAAGATGGAGAAGTTGGTGATTTCCACTCGTAGTGGATGAGCCGTTTAGTGACTATCATGCCGAGCCTGAGAGACAAGTGTATAGCTTTAGGAAAACTCATAGAGGCCTTGGAAAAGCCAAGAATGGCCAATTCATCATCAGGGAAGATGGAACATGTATAAGCCTTTTCAGACCAAATATCTTGGACCAGAATCGTGTCAGAAGAGGGCAAGACCAAAATGCATGAGACAGTGTACCCTCAGAGGTTTTACACCTGTCACACAGTGGGGAAACAGCAGGATAAATTTTATGCAGCCTGACCTTTGAGTAATGAAAACGATGGACCACTTTACACTGAATTAAGTGGTGTCTGCTGTTAATAGAGCAAGACTTTATCGTGCATAAGCTGTTCTCCATACCTTGTCGGAAATGTTGATACCAAGTTCTTTTGACCAGGCGTCTTTAATTTTACTACTGGATACTCGTTCACACTCATCAAAAAGGTTCACAAACTTGGACACTAGGTGCCTAGAATCTGGGAATTTTGCAAAATATCTCCCTTTTGAGAGTCTCAAAATTGGGCATTTTAGATTGAATGTAAGGCCTAATCTGCTCATAACGAAAAAAAAAATGGGAATGTGGCAGACTGAACTCCCTAAAGCCCCAGTCACAACCCACCGTGCGTTTTTTTATTTTTAGTTTTTTTTTTGTTCGCCGTACGTTTTCTGCGGATGCCACGGCCACTACGTTTTTGTGAAAACGTAAGGAGGCAGTAGCAAGAGGAGGGAGGGAGTACGTTCAACGCACGTCTCTAGGAGTGTAAGGATAAAGAGAGTTGACAATAAAGCAGTGTGTGTGTGTGTGTGTGTGTGTGTGGGGTCGCTTTTCTTTTTTATGAGCGGGACCGGAGCGGCAGGTGTTTTTTTGGCGTCGACGATGCATGAGCATGTCTAGCCTGCAGCGGTCAGTTGTACAAGTGTTTACTTGCCTCGAAAAGTTACAGCTAGTTAACAGACTGAAGCTGTGGAGTGTGTGTTGCTGACGTTTGGAAATAAAGTCCAAGTTCAAGTGAGAAGCTGCGTTGTGCATGCAAGTCTGTCGGCCTCCATAGTATGTGGTGAGTGCCGTAATCCGTACTGCCTACGTACGGATTTGGTTAATTCAGTAGTAATTGAATGAAAATGTGCTGCTTTGAATCTGTACTGAGGCAGTACTCACAACGTGCGTCATCTGTACTGCTGGTGAATCCGCAGCCTGACCGCAGTGAAAGTTCTGCATGCACTAAAACCTCTACGGTGTGTCTGTGTGCTCCTAAATTCGTACTGAGGCAGTACTTACGACGTACGGATCTCCAAATTTAGCCCACATTTTTGCAAGTAGACTGCACGCACGTGCAAGTACGGCGGGTTGTGACCACGGCTTTAGTGATTCATAAGATGCAAAATGTCCATCTGTGTAAAGGTGTGTAACAGCCTGGGTCATTTTTGTGATCAGTAGGAAGCGTTCACTGCTAAATTTAGTGTTTTTTACATCAGGCGCCTTGGGCAAGTAGGGGCCCTCTGTATTTTTTTTCCCCTGCTAAATCTTAAAAGAGCATATGCCTGAGTAATACGTAACCTTTTTTATGTTAAACTAACCTGTTATGGTCTTCTGAAACAGTTGATAGTTGTATTTTATAACTTAAAATGGGAACGATGCTAACGTTCAATGTTTGTTAGCATTAAAGAGTCAAATGCATTACAAATTGTAATATTTATGTATTTTAGTCATAACATAATAAAAAGTAAAGAACAGACAATATAAAGTTTGTTCAAAAAGGAGTGAGAAGAAGTCTAAACATATCAAATCCCTTCTCTGCTTTTTAAAAAGTACTGCTGTTAACAATCATGAAAATAAGAATAATAGCAGCAACAGCAGTAATAATAATGCCACAAAACAATTTTAGAAAGACAAAGACAAAAAGAACCTGATAAAACAAAAGCCATATTTTCAATTTGTTCATTTCTTCAGTGATTTCCTCCAGCATTCCTTCTAGAACTATCTGCCAAGGTAGAAAATGGCTGCCTCTTAGTAAGGGCAAAATTCTACTCGAGGTGATGTGTGAGAGTAGCTTAATTTTGCTTCATATATATGTGATTTGTGATGTCACTTAATAATGTTACATTTTTATTTATTTATTTCAGCTCAAGATCTTGCTGGACCAGGTTGATGAGGCGGTGGGAGACTTTGACGAATGCATCCTGCTCAGGCCGGACTCTGCTCTAGCCCAGGCACAGAAATGTTTTGCCCTTGTAAGTAACAGCTAATTCAGACTCTAAGATTTTAGGGCCCTGTCACACCTTGACGATTTAGCCAGCGTATGCTGATGTATGAAAAATGCGACGAATGCGCTTGATATGTTGAATACGTTAACGCAGCTGTCACACCACGATGATTTAGCTAGTTTTTGTTGACAGCCCTGTTTCCACTGAGTGGTTCTGGTCGTTACTGCACAGTATGGTACCGGTTGGATTGGTTAAGTCTGGCTTGGTTTGCATTTTCATCGCTGGCAGAACCCTTTTGTTTGGCTGGCGGAACATGTAAATATTATTGAACACGTCATCGAGCATGCGTACACTGGTATGCGGCATCTCTTCTGCACACGGAGGCCAAACAGGGTAACTTAACATTTTTTAAATTTTATTTTATTTTTGTCTTGGTGAATCATGGGATTTATTTTCATTACGTTCAGAGTGCTGAAGAATCGACTGATGGCTGTGATAAATGCTGATGTGAACATGAAGCACTCTGGCTCTTTCAACTTTTGTCTTGTTGTGGCACAGAGTGCCAGTGTTCTCTGGTTCAGGCTGAGAAACACACAGCAGACAAACACAGAGGTGCTTCTTTAAAAACACTACATTTCTTCAGCCACAACAAGGTACAAGTATTTTCAGACGTCATTTTCCAAAATCAGGACCCTTTATCTGGATAACTTGCAAGAAATGTATCAACAATTGCAGGAGGAGGGGGAGGGGCTCCGTAAGAAGCATTTCAAGGTCCTGGAGTGGCCTGGCCAGTCTCCAGATCTGAACTCAATAGAAAATCTTTGGAGGGAGCTGAAACTCCAAACCTGAAAGATTTGGAGAAGATCTGTATGGAGGAGTGGACCAAAATCGCTGCTGCAGTGTGTGCAAACCTGGTGAAAAACTACAGGAAACGTTTGACCTCTGTAATTGCAAACAAAGGCTACTGTACCAAATATTACAACCCCTGGCAAAAATTATGGAATCACCGGCCTCGGAGGATGTTCATTCAGTTGTTTAATTTTGTAGAAAAAAAGCAGATCACAGACATGACACAAAACTAAAGTCATTTCAAATGGAAACATTATAAGAAATCAGGAAAAAAAAAATTGTGGCAGTCAGTAACGGTTACTTTTTTAGACCAAGCAGAGGGAAAAAATATGGAGTCACTCAATTCTGAGGAAAAAATTATGGAATCATGAAAAACAAAAGAACGCTCCAACACATCACTAGTATTTTGTTGCACCACCTCTGGCTTTTATAACAGCTTGCAGTCTCTGAGGCATGGACTTAATGAGTGACAAACAGTACTCTTCATCAATCTGGCTCCAACTTTCTCTGATTGCTGTTGCCAGATCAGCTTTGCAGGTTGGAGCCTTGTCATGGACCATTTTCTTCAACTTCCACCAAAGATTTTAAATTGGATTAAGATCCGGACTATTTGCAGGCCGACATTGACCCTATGTGTCTTTTTGCAAGGAATGTTTTCACAGTTTTTGCTCTATGGCAAGATGCATTATCGTCTTGAAAAATGATTTCATCATCCCCAAACATCCTTTCAATTGATGGGATAAGAAAAGTGTCCAAAATATCAACGTAAACTTGTGCATTTATTGATGATGTAATGACAGCCATCTCACCAGTGCCTTTACCTGACATGCAGCCCCATATCATCAATGACTGTGGAAATTTACATGTTCTCTTCAGGCAGTCATCTTTATAAATCTCATTGGAACGGCACCAAAGTTCCAGCATCATCACCTTTCCCAATGCAGATTCGAGATTCATCACTGAATATGACTTTCATCCAGTCATCCACAGTCCACGATTGCTTTTCCTTAGCCCATTGTAACCTTGTTTTTTTCTGTTTAGGTGTTAATGATGGCTTTCGTTTAGCTTTTCTGTATATAAATCCCATTTCCTTTAGGCGGTTTCTTACAGTTCGGTCACAGATGTTGACTCCAGTTTCCTCCCATTCGTTCCTCATTTGTTTTGTTGTGCATTTTTGAGACATATTGCTTTAAGTTTTCTGTCTTGACGCTTTGTCTTCCTTGGTCTACCAGTATGTTTGCCTTTAACAACCTTCCCATGTTTGTATTTGGTCCAGACTTTAGACACAGCTGACTGTGAACAACCAACATCTTTTGCAACATTGCGTGATGATTTACCCTCTTTTAAGAGTTTGATAATCCTCTCCTTTGTTTCAATTGACATCTCTCGTGTTGGAGCCATGATTGATGTCAGTCCACTTGGTGCAACAGCTCTCCAAGGTGTGATCACTCCTTTTTAGATGCAGACTAACGGGCAGATCTGATTTAATGCAGGTGTTAGTTTTGGGGATCAATCAATCAATCAATTTTTTTTATATAGCGCCATATCACAACAAATAGTTGCCCCAAGGCGCTTTATATTGTAAGGCAAGGCCATACAATAATTATGTAAAACCCCAACGGTCAAAATGACCCCCTGTGAGCAAGCACTTGGCTACAGTGGGAAGGAAAAACTCCCTTTTAACAGGAAGAAACCTCCAGCAGAACTAGGCTCAGGGAGGGGCAGTCCTCTGCTGGGACTGGTTGGGGCTGAGGGAGAGAACCAGGAAAAAGACATGCTGTGGAGGGGAGCAGAGATCGATCACTAATGATTAAATGCAGAGTGGTGCATACAGAGCAAAAAGAGAAAGAAACAGTGCATCATGGGAACCCCCCAGCAGTCTACGTCTATAGCAGCATAACTAAGGGATGGTTCAGGGTCACCTGATCCAGCTCTAACTATAAGCTTTAGCAAAAAGGAAAGTTTTAAGCCTAATCTTAAAAGTAGAGAGGGTGTCTGTCTCCCTGATCTGAATTGGGAGCTGGTTCCACAGGAGAGGAGCCTGAAAGCTGAAGGCTCTGCCTCCCATTCTACTCTTACAAACCCTAGGAACTACAAGTAAGCCTGCAGTCTGAGAGCGAAGCGCTCTATTGGTGTGATATGGTACTACGAGGTCCCTAAGATAAGATGGGACCTGATTATTCAAAACCTTATAAGTAAGAAGAAGAATTTTAAATTCTATTCTAGAATTAACAGGAAGCCAATGAAGAGAGGCCAATATGGGTGAGATATGCTCTCTCCTTCTAGTCCCCGTCAGTACTCTAGCTGCAGCATTTTGAATTAACTGAAGGCTTTTTAGGGAACTTTTAGGACAACCTGATAATAATGAATTACAATAGTCCAGCCTAGAGGAAATAAATGCATGAATTAGTTTTTCAGCATCACTCTGAGACAAGACCTTTCTGATTTTAGAGATATTGCGTAAATGCAAAAAAGCAGTCCTACATATTTGTTTAATATGCGCTTTGAATGATATATCCTGATCAAAAATGACTCCAAGATTTCTCACAGTATTACTAGAGGTCAGGGTAATGCCATCCAGAGTAAGGATCTGGTTAGACACCATGTTTCTAAGATTTGTGGGGCCAAGTACAATAACTTCAGTTTTATCTGAGTTTAAAAGCAGGAAATTAGAGGTCATCCATGTCTTTATGTCTGTAAGACAATCCTGCAGTTTAGCTAATTGGTGTGTGTCCTCTGGCTTCATGGATAGATAAAGCTGGGTATCATCTGCGTAACAATGAAAATTTAAGCAATACCGTCTAATAATACTGCCCAAGGGAAGCATGTATAAAGTGAATAAAATTGGTCCTAGCACAGAACCTTGTGGAACTCCATAATTAACTTTAGTCTGTGAAGAAGATTCCCCATTTACATGAACAAATTGTAATCTATTAGACAAATATGATTCAAACCACCGCAGCGCAGTGCCTTTAATGCCTATGGCATGCTCTAATCTCTGTAATAAAATTTTATGGTCAACAGTATCAAAAGCAGCACTGAGGTCTAACAGAACAAGCACAGAGATGAGTCCACTGTCCGAGGCCATAAGAAGATCATTTGTAACCTTCACTAATGCTGTTTCTGTACTATGATGAATTCTAAAACCTGACTGAAACTCTTCAAATAGACCATTCCTCTGCAGATGATCAGTTAGCTGTTTTACAACTACCCTTTCAAGAATTTTTGAGAGAAAAGGAAGGTTGGAGATTGGCCTATAATTAGCTAAGATAGCTGGGTCAAGTGATGGCTTTTTAAGTAATGGTTTAATTACTGCCACCTTAAAAGCCTGTGGTACATAGCCAACTAACAAAGATAGATTGATCATATTTAAGATCGAAGCATTAAATAATGGTAGGGCTTCCTTGAGCAGCCTGGTAGGAATGGGGTCTAATAAACATGTTGATGGTTTGGATGAAGTAACTAATGAAAATAACTCAGACAGAACAATCGGAGAGAAAGAGTCTAACCAAATACCGGCATCACTGAAAGCAGCCAAAGATAACGATACGTCTTTGGGATGGTTATGAGTAATTTTTTCTCTAATAGTTAAAATTTTGTTAGCAAAGAAAGTCATGAAGTCATTACTAGTTAAAGTTAATTGAATACTCAGCTCAATAGAGCTCTGACTCTTTGTCAGCCTGGCTACAGTGCTGAAAAGAAACCTGGGGTTGTTCTTATTTTCTTCAATTAGTGATGAGTAGAAAGATGTCCTACTTTTATGGAGGGCTTTTTTTATAGAGCAACAGACTCTTTTTCCAGGCTAAGTGAAGATCTTCTAAATTAGTGAGACGCCATTTCCTCTCCAACTTACGGGTTATCTGCTTTAAGCTACGAGTTTGTGAGTTATACCACGGAGTCAGGCACTTCTGATTTAAAGCTCTCTTTTTCAGAGGAGCTACAGCATCCAAAGTTGTCTTCAATGAGGATGTAAAACTATTGTCGAGATACTCTATCTCACTTACAGAGTTTAGGTAGCTACTCTGCACTGTGTTGGTATATGGCATTAGAGAACATAAAGAAGGAATCATATCCTTAAACCTAGTTACAGCGCTTTCTGAAAGACTTCTAGTGTAATGAAACTTATTCCCCACTGCTGGGTAGTCCATCAGAGTAAATGTAAATGTTAAGAAATGATCAGACAGAAGGGAGTTTTCAGGGAATACTGTTAAGTCTTCTATTTCCATACCATAAGTCAGAACAAGATCTAAGATATGATTAAAGTGGTGGGTGGACTCATTTACTTTTTGAGCAAAGCCAATTGAGTCTAATAATAGATTAAATGCAGTGTTGAGGCTGTCATTCTCAGCATCTGTGTGGATGTTAAAATCGCCCACTATAATTATCTTATCTGAGCTAAGCACTAAGTCAGACAAAAGGTCTGAAAATTCACAGAGAAACTCACAGTAACGACCAGGTGGACGATAGATAATAACAAATAAAACTGGTTTTTGGGACTTGCAATTTGGATGGACAAGACTAAGAGTCAAGCTTTCAAATGAATTAAAGCTCTGTCTGGGTTTTTGATTAATTAATAAGCTGGAATGGAAGATTGCTGCTAATCCTCCGCCCCGGCCCGTGCTACGAGCATTCTGGCAGTTAGTGTGACTCGGGGGTGTTGGCTCATTTAAACTAACATATTCATCCTGCTGTAACCAGGTTTCTGTAAGGCAGAATAAATCAATATGTTGATCAATTATTATATCATTTACCAACAGGGACTTAGAAGAGAGAGACCTAATGTTTAATAGACCACATTTAACTGTTTTAGTCTGTGGTGCAGTTGAAGGTGCTATATTATTTTTTCTTTTTGAATTTTTATGCTTAAATAGATTTTTGCTGGTTATTGGTGGTCTGGGAGCAGACACCGTCTCTACGGGGATGGGGTAATGAGGGGATGGCAGGGGGAGAGAAGCTGCAGAGAGGTGTGTAAGACTACAGCTCTGCTTCCTGGTCCCAACCCTGGATAGTCACGGTTTGGAGGATTTAAGAAAATTGGCCAGATTTCTAGAAATGAGAACTGCTCCATCCAAAGTGGGATGGATGCCGTCTCTCCTAACAAGACCAGGTTTTCCCCAGAAGCTTTGCCAATTATCTATGAAGCCCACCTCATTTTTTTTTTTTTTTTTTGAAAAAAAATGTCTGAAATGAAAATTTACAGGGTGATTCCATAATTCCTCAGAATTGAGCGAGTCCATATTTTTTCCCTCTGCTTGGTCTAAAAAAGTAACTGTTGCTGACTGCCACAACTATTTTTCCTGATTTCTTATAGTGTTTCTTAAAGCCAGAAAGTTGCCATTTGAAATGACTTTAGTTTTGTGTCATGTCTGTGATCTGCTTTTTTTCTACAAAATTAAACAACTGAATGAACATCGTCCGAGGCCGGTGATTTCATAATTATTACCAGCGGTTGTAACATTGATTTTCACAGGTGTTGAAATACTTATTTGCAGCAGTAACATACAAATAAATTATTTAAAAAATCATACATTGTGATTTATGGATTTTATTTTAGATTATGTCTCTCACAGTGGACATGCACCTAAGATGAAAATTTCAGACCCCTCCATAATTTCTAAGTGGGAGAACTTGCAAAACCTCAGAGTGTTCAAATACTTATTTTTCTCACTGTACAATAAAACTCTAAAAGAAAACAGCAGAAGTAAAATTGGGGACTATATGGAACATAATAACAATGGAGAAGTTTCAGTCTCTACTTTATGGGAAGCTGCGAAAGTGGTGTTAAGGGGGAAATGGATTGCTCTTTCTTCTAAAATAAGGAAAGACAGAGAAAGAACAGAAAAGATTAGAAGACTGTATAGCTGATCTAGAGTAAGAGCATAAAAAGACAAATAATGAAAATATCTTGAAATCTCTAACCCTAAACAGACAGGCACTGAACAACTTACTGACATAAGGCGGAGGGGGCCTTGCGGTTTGCTAATCAGCGATACTATGAGTCCGGAAATTCTCAGCTTAGATGCTGAGAAAGCATTTGATAGGGTGGATTGGCTGTATTTGGAGAATACGAGTACATTGGGGAAAATGGGATTTCACTCAGATTTTATTGATTGGATTAGAGTGTTGTATACAGAACCCACATCAAAAGTATGAGTAAGTGGACATTGTTCTGAACCTTTCAGACTGAAAAGAGGAACTAGACAGGGGTGCCCACTTTCTCCTTTATTATTTGCTATAAGCGTAGAACCACTGGCGGAAATGATTCAAGATAATGACAATATACAGGGAGTATCGGTGGGTGGAGTAGAGTACAAGATTTCGCTCTATGCGGATGATGTGATACTGTATATTACCAACCTGCAGACGTTTGTCTCTGCACTTATGGATTGTTTGGGGGACTTTGGAATGATATCAGGTTATAAGGTCAATGAGACAAAGTCGCAAGCAATGATGTTGGTGGGTGATAGGCCGCTAGATTTGGATAAAGTTGCTTTGTTTAATTGGCCCACCCAAGGATTTAATATTTAGGCATAATGGTTACACCACAAACCTCACAATTATATACAGAAAACTATGGGAAATTGTTTTTGTCGATAAAATCTGACCTGGCCCACTGGGAAATTCTACCCTTATCCCTAATCAGGAGAATAGAAACAGTTAGGATGAATCTCCTTCCTCGGTTGTTATATTTGTTCCAGGCCCTCCCTATTTGGATTCCATCCTCTACTTTTAAAAGGTTGGACAAAATGATTTCTTTATTCATTTGGCAAAGGAAAAAACCTTGAGTTCGGCTGAAACTATTATGTAGTCCAAAAAAAAATGGGGGTCTTGGTTTGCCTAATTTGAAATTGTATTATTGGGCTGCACAGATGCGTGGGTTAGTAGAATGGGTATTGCAGGATGAGGAAACAAATTGGATAAAACTAGAAAACCATGCTTCCCAAATTGTTTCATTAGAGACCGTACCTTTTTTAGAACAAAAGAAATGGAGAGATTTGAAAATAAAAAATGAGTGGATTGTGTGTACACGAGTATGGACACAGGTGAGGAAGAAAATCAGTGCACCTTTAACAACCTCACGGGCACTTAAAATCACTAAGATTGCTGTTTTTTTTTGTTTTTTTTTACCTAATAAATTAGACTCTGGATTTAAGGGGTGGGCGGAAAGGGGTTTGATAACTATCCATCAGATGTTTGATGGAGGGATATTAAAATCTTTTAAACAGTTGCAGGACAAATTTGGTTTAGGTTCTGATGGGTTTTTTCAATATTTACAATTACTAGACTATTTAGTGTCATGTGCAGAATGGGATGCTTTGAAACAACTGCCTACACCAATTGAACAAATATTAATTAAGGTGATTGAAGAAAAAAGTAAAGTTAAAATAATATCGAGCATGTATAAATGTTTACATTCTCAACTGTCTGATAACTCACTGGAAGTGAAGGGGAAGTGCGAGTTAGAGGCAAACACAATTATTGAGGATGAAGAATGGGAAGAGGTGTGTGAAAGAGGCCATAAAATTACTAGCAGTCCGATTTGGAAGGAGTTCAATTGGAAAATTAAGTTGAGATTTTTTAGGACACCATCAAATACTTTTAATAATGATAATAGTAAAACTAATGTGTTGGAGGGATTGCAAACAAATTGGGGATTATTTGCATATTTTTTTGGGACTGCCCCGCCTTGAAACCATATTGGCTAGGGATCCAGGCAGAGATCCGAGCCATCCTAAATTTTAATTTAAAGTGACAAAGTTTTTTATTCGGCACACAAAATATTCAAATAGAAAAAAAATGAACAATTCCACAAACAAACAGAGACAAAACTAGTGAGTCCGAAAGGGTGTGGGCTGAAGCAAAGCTTATTAGCGCCCACCCCTGCTAGTACAAGTCCAACAATTCTAATCAGTCATATTTACATAAATACAAATTCACTACTACATGTCGACACACAGACATACACATCAATATACTATTCACTTATAATTATATTTATATAGTACCAGATCACAAGAAAGTCGAATCAAGGCACTTTACGCCAGTAAGGACTAACCTTACCAATCCCCAGTGCGAGCACTAGGCAACTGTGGTGAGGAAAAACTCCCTATAAGGAAGAAACCTCAAGCAGACCAGGCTCTTGGGGGTGACCCTCTGATTGGGCTGTGCCATATATACCTATATACATACGTATATACTTTACAAACATAAATATATACATACATATACACAGTCACTTATATACATATACATATACACCTACCCATATCAATATGTCTACATACGCATATACATACCCATACATTCAAATATACAATAAGTCCCACTTATAAATTGAACATTCCATATAAATCAAATTATATTTGCTTCTTTATGATACTTAGACATGATGTTCTTTTTGAGTAGTTTCTTAAATCTTACTAAGGTACTACTCATTCTAACCTCTGTTGAACATTTGTTCCATTTCCTCACCCCAACCACAGACACACAAAAACCCTTTAAATTTGTTCTTACTGGTGGTTTCAGAAAAATTGCACAACCTCTTAAACTATATCTGGATTCCCTCAATCAGAACAGACTCTGGACATGTCTCGGTAAGGCTTGGTTTTTCGCTCAAAATAAAGTTTGAATTGTAATGTAATCGACCAAATCTATAAATTTTAATAAATTTAAAGACACAAATAGAGAATGAGTTGGTTCACGATATTGTTTATTGCAGATGATTCGTATGGCTTGTTTTTGCAAAAGGAATATTGGATTGGTATTTGATTTGTAAGTGTTTCCCCATGACTCAACACAATATGTCATATATGGTACCATCAGAGAATGATATAAAGTAAGTAACCCTTCTTGCGGCAGTAGGTCTTTGGCTTTATACAAAATGGCTATAGTTTTTGACAATTTTGATTTCACATAATTTATATGTGGTTTCCAGCTAAGTTTATTATCAATTATAACACCTAAAAATTTATTCTCTGTTACTAACTCAATTTCCTTATTGTTTATAGTTAAATTTTTACATTTGGGTGCCTGTTTATTTCCAAATATAATACATTTAGTTTTCCCAAGGTTGAGTGACAACTTATTAGCGTCAAACCAAACCTTAAATTTTTCCAGTTCTTTCTCCACTATGTCCAGAAGCTGTTCAAGATTTTCACTGCTACAGAACACAGTTGTATCATCCGCAAAAAGGACACATCTCAGTGAACTCGACACCCAACTTATATCATTTATATAGATTATAAACAACAAAGGACCCAGCACTGAGCCCTGCGGCACCCCACGTGTGACATCCCTGAGTTCAGAATTTGTATTATTGAATTGAACATACTGAAATCTGCCTTGTAAATAACTAGCTATCCATTCATATGCCAGACCTCTGATTTCATATTTCTGCAGTTTAATTAATAGTATTCCATGATTAATTGTGTCAAACGCTTTATGTAAATAAAAAAAACACCTATTGTGTATTGTTTATTGTCAATTGCAGTTGCTATACTTTCCACAAAGTCCATCAAAGCATGTGATGTAGTTCGAGATCTTCTGAATCCATATTGTTCTTCACAAATGATGTTATGCTTCAGTAAATAATCATTTAATCTTTTAGCAAATATTTTTTCCAAAATTTTGGAAAATTGTGGCAGGAGTGATATAGGTCTATAATTAGAAAATGTGTGTTTGTCACCAGTTTTAAACAGAGGAATTACTTTGGCTATTTTCATTTGAGAAGGAAATTTACCAGTACTTAGTGACATATTGCAAATATAATTGAACGGTTTTACTATACAATCAATAACTTTTTTTAATAAAGCCATATCCAAATTATTAAAATCAGTCGATTTCTTACTTTTTGAACCATGAACCAGATCAAGTATTTCCCTTTCATGAGTACCACCAATGAACATTGAAACAGATTTGTTAAACGTTGAATTATTTACCCAGAAGTTATTAGTTGATGAGTCAATTTTACTGGCAAGATTTTTACCCACATTAACGAAGTATTCATTAAAGTGTTCAGCAATAGACTCGTCGTTATCAATCGTGATGTAGTTGTTACTCTGAAAAAATGAAGGATAATCTCTAGTTACTCTATTCTTTTTTTACTATTTCATTTAATATGTTCCATGTGTTTTTGATGTTATTTCTATTTTTGACAAGTAACTCATTATAATATATTTTTTTACTGAGTCTCATGATGTTGATTTGCTGCTGGATCCAAAATATTACATTATAGGGCTGACCCCAAGGGGTGGTTTGACAAAAAGGGAAGCTCAATTGCTCCACATTTGTTTATTGGTAGCAAAGAAAATGATAACGAGATCTTGGTTAAAAGCACTACCTCCCACTCTCCCTCAATGGCTTGACGGATTAAAAACGTATATCTAATGGAAAAAATTACGGCAAAGCTTCATTTGAATATGGATTTGTTTTTGGATAGGTGGACCCCTGTCATTATTTACTTTGGTTGGGCATAATTATACTTGCTCAGGGTTCCTCACCGGAATTGTGTGTTTTCCTTTTTTTTTTTTTTTTTTTTAACCAGTTGTAGATAAAGTAAAATATATTTTAGGATATACCCCTTTTTATTTTCAATGGGATGGAATACCGTCCTAGAATTTGCTGAGTCGCTCTGTTCGATTTGTTGTATTAATTCTATGTTGTAATTGAATATGGAGTTGCCCTTTTGAATAAACAGTGTTAAAAAAAAAATAAAATCTGCATGAAAACTTTCTGAATCAGAGTTTTTCATACTTTCCTGTTTCATTGTGAGGCTGTGTGCTGAAGTTGATCATTTAAGATCATAACTTACTCTGCTGCTTTAATGAGCGTGTAGCGCTAAAGTCTGCTACTTACACAAATGATCATGTGATCGTCTGTGAACCCCTCCTGTCTCTCTCTCTCTCTCTCTCTCTCTCTCTCCATCTCTGCAAAAATGCCGAATACCGGCGGCGATAATCGGCCGACTTCAACTGAAGCATGGTGGTGACATCTGAGAGTAAAAAAGTGAAATTGGAAGAGACAAAAAGTAAAGCTTAGTGCAGCCACCATGTATTAATGCTTTAGGGGAATTCCAACATCAGTGTTACTACATCTCATTAAAGCAGTTGGGTGAATTGTTTTCAGTGCTGCTGCATTGTTGCTACAACCCCTGGCAAAAAATATGGAATCACTGGCCTCGGAGGATGTTCATTCAGTTGTTTAATTTTATAGAAAAAAAGCAGATCACAGACATGACACAAAACTAAAGTCATTTCAAATGGCAACTTTATGGCTATAAGAAATCAAGAAGAAAAAATTGTGGCAGTCAGTAACGGTTACTTTTTTAGACCAAGCAGAGGAAAAAAATATGGAATCACTCAATTCTGAGGAAAAAATTATGGAATCACCCTGTAAATTTTCATCCCCAAAACTAACGCCTGCATCAGATCAGATCTGCTCATTAGTCTGCATCTAAAAAGGAGTGATCACACCTTGGAGAGCTGTTGCACCAAGTGGACTGACATGAATCATGGCTCCAACACGAGAGATGTCAATTGAAACAAAGGAGAGGATTATCAAACTCTTAAAAGAGGGTAAATCATCACACAATGTTGCAAAAGATGTTGGTTGTTCACAGTCAGCTGTGTCTAAACTCTGGACCAAATACAAACATGGCAAGGTTGTTAAAGGCAAATATACTGGTAGACCAAAGAAGACATCAAAGCATCAAGACAGAAAACTTAAAGCAATATGTCTCAAAAATCAAAAATGCACAACAAAACAAATGAGGAATGAATGGGAGGAAACTGGAGTCAACGTCTGTGACCGAACTGTAAGAAACCGCCTAAAGGAAATGGGATTTACATACAGAAAAGCTAAACGAAAGCCATCATTAACACCTAAACAGAAAAAAACAAGGTTACAATGGGCTAAGGAAAAGCAATCGTGGACTGTGGATGACTGGATGAAAGTCATATTCAGTGATGAATCTCGAATCTGCATTGGGCAAGGTGATGATGCTGGAACTTTTGTTTGGTGCCGTTCCAGTGAGATTTATAAAGATGACTGCCTGAAGAGAACATGTAAATTTCCACAGTCATTGATGATGTGGGGCTGCATGTCAGGTAAAGGCACTGGGGAGATGGCTGTCATTACATCAATAAATGCACAAGTTTATGTTGATATTTTGGACACTTTTCTTATCCCATAAATTGAAAGGATGTTTGGGGATGATGAAATCATTTTTCAAGATGATAATGCATCTTGCCATAGAGCAAAAACTGTGAAAACATTCCTTGCAAAAAGACACATAGGGTCAATGTCATGGCCTGCAAATAGTCCGGATCTTAATCCAATTGAAAATCTTTGGTGGAAGTTGAAGAAAATGGTCCATGACAAGGCTCCAACCTGCAAAGCTGATCTGGCAACAGCAATCAGAGAAAGTTGGAGCCAGATTGATGAAGAGTACTGTTTGTTACTCATTAAGTCCATGCCTCAGAGACTGTAAGCTGTTATAAAAGCCAGAGGTGGTGTAACAAAATATTAGTGATGCGTTGGAGCGTTCTTTTGTTTTTCATGATTCCATAATTTTTTCTTAGAATTGAGTAATTCCATTTTTTTTTCCCTCTGCTTGGTCTAAAAAGTAACGGTTAGTGACTGCCACAATTTTTTCTTCTTGATTTCTTATAGTGTTTCTTAAAGCCAGAAAGTTGCCATTTGAAATGACTTTAGTTTTGTGTCATGTCTGTGATCTGCTTTTTTTCTACAAAATTAAACAACTGAATGAACATCCTCCGAGGCCAGTGATTCCATAATTTTGCCAGGGGTTGTATAATGGGAAATGGGTGACACTCCTGTCACTCCTTGACTATAAAGCCAGCGTATGCCAACCATGTTAAAAACGCTGGCATATGTGGGTGTAAGTCTAATAAGTTATGGGTAAGTATTTATTTATTCTAAGTTAAAAGCACACTCATATACATCGTAATATGCTGAATACCACAAAAAACAGCCATCAGTCAATGCATCAGTATTCTGCACATGATGAAAATAAATCCCATCATCCACCACGACTCAAATAAAATAATGTTAAATTACTCTTTTGCCTCCGTGTGGAGCGGAGACGCTGCACGAAGCTGTACGCATGCTGGATCACTTGATATTTAAGTGTTCCACCTGCCAAACAAAAGGGTTCTGCTTGCAATGGAAACGCAAACCAAGCCAGACTTAACTGTTCTGACCCGCACCACTCAATGGAAACGGGACTGTCGGCATACGGCGGCTAAATCGTCAAGGTGTGACAGCTACATAATTTATTAGACCTATAACAGTGTATGCCAGCATTTTTAATACGGTCGACATACCCAGACTACAACTGTCAAGGTGTGACAGGGCTCTAAAGTGTATAGTGTGTTGGCCACAGAAACAACAAGGAAGTAAAGTTGACATGTACCTGTAGGCAGACAATGTTGCCCAACATGTTTATCCACATTTTATACCATTTTATTCCTGTGCTTTTGTCATTTTACCTTTTTCCATGCAAAATCACTGCATGAGCACACTTAAGAGACATCTAATAAAAGATTGTAATATTTTTCGATAATTTTGTGAACATATTTAGCAGTTAAAAGAAAAAATACAATTCAGAGTAGTTTTTTTTTTTTTTTTTTAAGTATTATGATTCAGTTTTTTCCCCCTTGTCATTTTGAACAGTGTTCCTTCAGTGTTTTTTATTGTTGGTTTAATGTAGTCACAGTGGACTGACAGTTACGAAATGGGACGAGCTGGAAGTTTGCTGTGCTGCAGCTCTTGTTTTTAATGTAGAGCTAATTATGCACAAATAATGTGGAGCTGCAACTGCAAGGTTACACTGTTTAAATTACTAGCAGTTTTGCAGGCAGATATTACACAGTTGCCAAGTATTTGGAGGAAGGAAGTGTCTATCGCTCCAGGAGCTGAGTTGTTTTACTCATACAGTTCATCAGTTGGTTAAAGTGAAGTTATCTGAATCACAACTATTGTTCTGTGCATTTATTTGTAGTTGTGCCAAAACCTGGTTGTTGAGTTGATGAAGAAATGGAGCTTTGATGCCCAGTTGTTAGGGGGATTGTTTGCCAAGGAAGTGTCTGACTTCTGAGTTTAAACCCTGGTAGAGAGATCAGTGTTCTGGTCTTGTTTTATTATTCTACCAATTAATGATAGAGGCTATGAAATGGTTTGAAATTCAAATATTTTACTATGCTGAAAATTTGTTGTGCCAGTTGTAACTTGGCTGTCAGGGAGATGACAACCTAGCGATGTCAAAATTGGTGTACTGACAGGATTAAGCAGGATCAAAACTGTAGATTTTTATAAGTAATACAAAAATGCACACATTTTACACACACACTTTGTCTTTGCATATGTAAAATGAATGACACAGAAATCACAGGCAAGAAAGATTATTTATGCTTTTCACTGTTGCATTTGACTGACTTTTTCTTTAAACAATTTATGCTTCTGTGGGGTAGAACTTTTTACATACCAAATCTTCCAGACTGTAAGTCACAGTTGTAACTTTAACTCCTTCGGGGATTCTGTGCCTTGTATTTCAAAGTGACTTGTATGTCAAAAATGCTTCAGTATGTTTCCATTGCATTAGAAACTAAACACAACATATTTAGCTTGTGTTTTTAGGTTAGTGTGTGATTGAATAGTTTTACCAGATTGTTACAAAATGTTTTTTTTTCCTTGTTCTTGTTTTAAATTTAACTCGTATGCCAGTGTGACTGGAAAATACAGCAAATTTGAATATGCTTATTTCTTCTACCTAGTCAGTGCAGCTTTTGCCATGTTTGACTCTTTAAACTAACCAAAATCACTAAGCAAGTAAAATAATTTTAGCAGTGTTCAATGATCTGTGAAACCTTTGTGTTCCAGTGTGGTGTGGTAAATGCCCGCCTCTGTGTACCTGGGCCTGTATCCACGAAGCAACCTAAGGCTAAAAGTAGCTCCTAGTGACATTATTCTAAGAAAAATTTTACATTTTCTCGAATTCTTAGACATTTCTTAAAATTTTCCCTTGCTAAGATATATGTTGTCCACAAAACAGGTCTTAAGAGAGCTCCTCAGGTGCCAAACTGTTAAGAGTAGGGAACACTTTTAAGATGCTTAAGAGTGTCTTAAGCAGAGAATATGGTGGAAAAGACACATTCCCTGTTTGTTGGATGGCAGTGATTCAGTAACATGCTACTGGCTTGATCATGCAAGGATAATGTTTGTTTTTGACCTCATCAGGAATAAGCTTACTTTTCCCACCCAGCGTAGTAACGTAATAACACCTGAGATGAGGGTCCTCACAACAATTGTGATACCTGGCTATGTGAAAATGTAAGTTTTTGTTTAAGACAGTAACTCGCTAACAGAATTCTTTTGCTGCTGTTCTTCAGTACAGACAAGCATATACTGGAAACAACCCATCGCAAGTACAGACAGCCATGGATGGATTCGAGGACGTTATCAGAAGGTTCCCAAGGTGTGCAGAAGGATACGCTTTGTATGCTCAGGTACAAATTAAAGAAATGTTTGTATGAGTTTTTGATTCTCCATTGCATATTGTCAGTTGTAAAACCTGTTGTTGTGGAATGAACAACACAGCAGCTGAAGAATTTAGGATGTTAAACATGCTCTTGTATTTGTTCCAGGCTTTGACTGATCAGCAACAGTTTGAAAAAGCAGACGAGATGTACGACAAATGTATCGAACTGGAACCAGACAATGCAACTACATATGTCCACAAGGGGTAGGTGACTATTTTCCATTGTTTCGACCAGGGGTTGGGCTACTGTGTGCTGTGAAGATGGTGCGTTGCTGCAAAGGATCACCACAGCAAGTCATTTCTACTGATGAGCTCCTTCCTTGAAGTAAAAGTGGTGCTTTGTGTACTGCTGATGTGATCAGTCAAAACGGGGGAAAAAACAAAACCCTGTCCTCTTCTGGTCGTGTTGAAACAATTGTATGGAAGTAGGAAATCTGTAAACTACCAGATTGGTTGATGCTCGGGTTGCCCCAATGCCATGCTGATGGATGGGATGAAAAAGTATACTACTAATGCTACTACTACTACTGCACACAGTTTGTTGAAGGTTACAAAGAAAGAGTTCACCATCAGTACTTGGAGTGTCAAGACTCTAAGATGAACAGAAACTTCTGTGAGAGTTGAGTAAAGTGCGTTCCAAATGCGTATGGGGAGATGATGTCTAGTGGTTAAGCATTGGGCTTCAGACCAGAGGATCCTCGGTTCAAAACCCAGCCAGACTGGAAAATCATTAAGGGCCCTTGGGCAAGGTCCTCAATCCCCTAGTTGCTTCCGGTGTGTAGTGAGCGTCTTGCATGGCAGCACCCTGACATTAGTGTGTGAATGAGTGAATGTGAGGCATAATTGTAAAGCGCTTTAAGCTTCTGTTGCAGATGGAAAAGAGTGATATAAATGCAGTCCATTTACCATTTTGCCATTTACTGAAGTGTGTTGGAGTAGTTCTGGATAAATTCTTGCAGAGAATGTTTATAACTTAATTTTACTGTGAAGAAGATCAGAAATGTTGAGAAAGTTGTTGGCTTCATGGTGCACACAGCAACATCTGTAGTACTAGAATGTGAACATGTAAACCGCCACATCATCTTAATGCACCAGTTAATACTTAACTCAGGAAAAAAAAAAACAGAATTGTACAGGTGTTTGTTCCCCTATCGGAGGAAAGCAATAATAAAAAAAAGGATGTCAAGATTCCAATGGGTGATTGGAATGCAAAAATTAAAACTTTGTATTTGCAGTGGAAAGGTACAGCTGTTTGAATTGGATGCAACCAACAGACATCAACTCCATCTGTTTAAATTATGTAAAGCAATTGTAAAATGATTCTCTGTACATCTTAATGTATACATACACAGTGACATATTGCATAAAAGCTGAGGATTGTGATCTACATAGACAGGTGGTGAAGGACTAGAAGTGCCCCTGCAGCCAAGTAACCACTAGAGTGACCTGGTCTTGCCTTCTTGATGGCACACACTTACCCACAACTGATGTCTGCATACTATGAGTACTGTGTATAAGTTAGACTTCAGTAGGTAAATGTTCCATGTGTATTTCCAGTTTGCTACAGCTTCAATGGAAACAAGACCTGGATCTAGGTCTCGACCTGATCAGCAAGGCAATTGAGATTGACAACAAATGTGACTTTGCCTATGAAACTATGGGAACCATTGAAGTTCAAAGGTGAGAATATTTTGTTCTCAATCAGATACAGACATGACAATTATTCATGTATGCACAGATACCTAGGTTTGCTCCAAGTCAAGCATCCAGCCACAGTTACAGCTTTTATTGATATGGGGTGCCTGTATGCTGGAAGCAGTGGTGGGCAGAGTTCCGCTAACCACTAATTATCGAAGCTAATGTTTTCATTATCGGGCTTTTCAGATAACTTTGAAAACCATCATCGGACCAATTATCTTCCAATAAGTTTTGGGCTGATAATTTTTAGATCGCTAACATGTTTTGGCAGGTGAAGTGAATAAATCTGAAACAGTTAAAAACCTTTAAGTCTGATATCAAAGATTTTATTGCTTACCTGTTAAATGTTTTGTAGCAGATAAACAGCTCTGCTCTCTGTAAACAGGAGAGCTGGTTTCAGGAGAAACCGCTCTATCGTTTGCAGTCAAAGAAGGTCATAACATAATTGCTCTTGACACCATACTAACTCACCGGCAGTATCACCCAAATCATCCAGAGGCATACAGTTTTAACTTTGTTTAAAATTTTAACCAAACTAATTTCGGACATTTTATTTAAATTAACGTCACTTCTGAAGTTTTATAAAGTGAAAACATAAGCTATATGTTATAGTTTTAACAGTGGTGGGCACAGATAACCAAAAAATTAACTTCGATAACAGATAATAAGATAACTGAAAAGTTTGATAAAGATAAACCGATAAACCACCCAAAAATGTATCGGAAGTTACAGATAATCGATAACCGATAAATTCCGGTGTTGTCTGTGGGACATTTGCAGTAAAGAGCTGAAATTGATTTTTAACACGATCGCTTTTGAAAGCATCAAAAGCGGTAAAACACCTAAAGAATAAGCAAGAATGTTTGACCATGCTGCCTCCTGCAGGAAGCAGCACAGACAAATCCTCAGAGCACCCACAAAATCAACTCTTTACTAATCATAATCATTTTCTTTCAACATCCTGCCCCTGCTGGAAGCTCTTGTTTACAACAACGCTCCTACCACAGATGCACACCGAGAGCAGCCATAAGGCCAGTTCCCTATCAATTTCAACCCTCCGGTCAGGCGGAGGTCTTGAAAAATAGTCATACTAACTTATGGTTTTTTGAAAATACTGATAGAATAACTCCGTTAATGTCAATTCTGTCATTTGTACAAAGTTAAAATATAACATATATCTTTTAATGTTGAATAAGGCACTAATTCTGAGGTTTTGTAACAAACACAGACCGCAAAGCATTCTGGGTAAAAGTGCTAAACAGTGATTGGTTCAGTAATCCATTATGTAAACCAACACATTAATGTGACGTGTGTCATGTGTTGGTTTAACGCTAAATGTGCTTTTGTAAAATATTCCATTTTTATTTGTAAAAACAGGCATTTTTACGGAGCCCTGGAAGTGTCATCGCAATTGCATGTTTTAAAACTTTTATGATGTTGTAAAACGTGCACTCAATATTAGTAAGTAAATAAATTTATTTATATAGTGCCTTTCACAGACATAAGGCTATGTACACACGTTGTCGGGTATTTGTAATACCGAATATCTTACCCTTTCAGTTTGGGGAAAAAACTTCATTCACACTACGTCGTTTAAAAAAAAAAATCCATCCACATTGAACCGTATAAATGTGTTGTACTTAGTCTGCCAAACCTTTGGGTGGCGGTACTGATTAAAATTCTATCCAATCAGGAGCCTTATTCTCTTGTCGTCACTTCCACAAAAACTAAAAACATGGCGCCAACCTCGTTCGTGTGGACCGATAAGGAGTCGGAATTACTTCTGACCGTAGTTTTAGAATACAAAATTAACAAATATATGCACACAAAAAGCGCCTGGACAATGGACAATACCAACACTTTGAGAGCAGCCATGTACCCAGACGTTTAATACTGCCATGAACACTCCTGGCCAGTAGATGGCAGTAGCGGCCTTGAAAAATGTCAAACAAAATTCCAGATAATCCGTGTCTGCTACATTTAAGATGCGTGGAATTTAACAAACGCAAATACACTAACGTCTATAAACCCAGAGAATATATTCACGAGAGTTTTAGGCACTAGAGTTTAATGCAGTTATCTCTGGACCCTGAACAGAGTGTCTGAAATGCATTTGTCCTGTCGTGAACGTCTGAGATTACCTTATGCTACCCATAATGCATTGCTGCCTGGCACAGCATGTGCTCACAAAACCTTAAAAATGAGCACATTACTTTAAAACGAAAACATATATCTGATATTTTCACTTTATAAACTTCAGACATGACAATAATTTTAAATAACTTGTCTAAAATGAGTGGTTAAAATTTGAACCATAAGTTAAACATGTATGCCTCTGGATGACTTGGTGACATTGCGATTGTATTAGTATGGTGTTAAAGGAAATGACTTTTTTTTTGGTCACCAGTTCTCCTTTGCTTACAGACGATAGTGGTTTCTGTTTGCAGAGGATAGAACAACATGCCTATTAGGAAACTTTTAACAGGTAGGTCTCAATAGCTTTAACAGTTTTAAAAATGTTTTTCACTGTTCAGCTTAGTTTAGTACGTTATCGGTCTAAAAGTTATCGGACGGTAATTCATCGGAAGATAATTAATCCGATGATGGTTTTTAAATTTATCTATAAAAGATAATCCAATAATGAAAACATTATCTTCGATAATTATCTGTTATCGGATTATCAGAAGTGTGCCCACCACTGAGTTTTAAAGTATGGCACTAATTTTCAAGGTTTTAGTTTGGACGTGCTGTGTCCAGGTGCATTATGGGTAATCTCAGTACAGTCATGACAAGAGAAATGCATTTGAGAAGCTCTGATCAGGCTCCACATGGACAACAGCATTAAACTCTTTGTATATTGTGCCTAAAACTCTCGTGAATATATTCTCTGGGTTTATAGGCATTGTTGTTGTTTGTTTTATGTAAAAATGCCAGAAGCAGCTCAGGTTGCTTCTCCATTATTTTCAGTTGGAATCACTGTGACTTGCAGTTTATTCCTGTTTGCTTTATAATGTCCTGCTTATTGTCCTACAACACTGTTTCTCATCTTTGTTCCAGAATAATATATAATATATATATATATATATATATAAGATTTTCTGAAATTCGGTTTGTTTATTAAATTCCACGCAGATTAAATGTAGCACACAGATTATTTGGAATATTTGTTTTGGCAAGTTTTCGCGGTCTCTACTGCTATCTACTGGCCAGTAGTGTTCATGGCAGTATTCGCCCTAAGTATTGAGATATCCCATAATCCTTTGTGCACCTGAGAGTTATTGCAGCCTCTTGCAGCAGCTAAAGAAATAAAAATGTACATTTTGGTTATATAATGTTCATTTACATTTGTCGTGGATTCTGTTTAAACCACAGCAACTCTCTGGTGCATGGAAAAAAATGTAAAAACAAACTGGTATGCAAAGGATTATGGGTAAGGGTCTGGGAGCCAGTAGGTGGCAGTGTTCTATGCATTTTGACCCCGGTTATATCAGACGGTTGTCTAATCACAACTTGACTTTTGGCTTGCGAATGGCTTTTTTGTTTACATATGAATAAAATGGCATATTTTACAAAAGCACATTTATATGTAAATACCAACACACACGTCACATTAACATGTTGGTTTTTACAGAGAATGAATGAGTCAATCAATCAGTGTTAGCGGAGGCTCATTTAGCCATCATCCCTTTGGCATCTGTCTGTTACAAAAGTTCACAATTAGTGCATTATTTAAAATTAAAAGATGTGTTGTATTTTAACTTTGTACAAATGACAGAACTGACATTAAAGGAGTTACTCTATTGGATTAATGTTTTAAAATCAGAACCATAAGTCAGAACTGCTTTATTTTTCAAGACCTCTGCCTCACGGTGACACTGCTATATTCTGTTAAGGAATAATGATGTGTGTGTGTGTGTGTGTGTGTGTGTGTGTGTGTGTGTGTGTGTGTGTGTGTGTGTGTGTGTGTGTGTGTGTGTGTGTGTGTGTGTGTGTGTGTGTGTGTGTGTGTGTGTGTGTGTGTGTGTGTGTGTGTGTGTGTGTGTGTGGAGTTGAGCTTAGCTGCTCCTCTCAGCTGCTTCACTGCTGCAAGCTATGTAATAAACAGGAACTTCCAGCAGTGGGCAGGGTGCACCAGGACAGCTTTATAAAAGATAACTTTTCAGTTAGCTGATTAGCTGTTATCGAAGCTAAATTTTTGGTTAGCTGTGCCCACCACTGGCTGGAAGACACATTATATATAAGCTACTCATCTTAACTATTACATTCATATACACTGCAGCAGCACCATCTAAGTATAGCCATTTAAAATGTCGCCGTAGGTGATTGTTACAGTCAGTGCTTATTGTCAAAATGTTGTGCCTTATCTAGCACCGGAAAATGTTTCACAGGTTTCCCTTGTCTGTCTCAGCACAAACTCTGAAATCCGCAGAGATTTCTCATGCTTGTAAGCATACGTTCTTAAAGAGTTTGAAATAACCAGAGCATTTCCTTTTCAGGGGGAATCTTGACAGGGCAATAGAAATGTTCAACAAGGCAATTAACCTCGCCAAATCGGAGATGGAGATGGCCCATTTATACTCGTTATGTGATGCAGCATATGCCCAGACAGAAGTGGCCAGGAAGTATGGGCTGAAACCACAGACACTGTAATTTGTCTGCCAACTGATCACCAATCAATGTCTTCATTGCTGAACTTGATTACAGTATATGTTAAAATGTAACTGACTTGTTTTGATTTGTAAAAAAAAAAAAACATTTGAAGACATAATCCTGGATTGTTAATAGTTGGGGAAAAAAGGAAAAATCCCTGAATATATCGCATGTTTACATCACAATAAAGTGGTTTGCTGTTTTGGAAGGAAGGATTTGTATTCTTTTTCAAGTCGAGGCTGTGATCCAGGTCTGTGGTGTTCTAGGGGTATGAATGAGAGCCTTCTGACACTTAACTCAGCCGGAGTGTCACTGTCAGTCCTTTTTATTGTGGACTTGTCTAAATTATTAGTCATTTCCATGATCTATGTAAAGCGAATACTTGTTTGAGACTTTGAAATGTACGTACAAGACAATACTGTGAGAGTTCCAGTGGACCATTTGGCTGTTGATTTATGCTGAGCTGAAGGGTTTTTTTTGTTGGTTGTTTTTGGGAGGGTGTTTTTATTTAACTTTCATATTTTAATGTACATCAGTTCTAAATGAAAGATTAAAGTTATGGTAAAAGGTTTAAGTGTTTGTAATGCTGGAATTGATCACATTTAAGGGGCTACATAACTCCCCAGTGTTTTTTTTTATTTTTTTTAATATACGCGTATATAGATTTTGCCTCTTCTTTTTTACATATAGTACTTTGTGCAGCATGTGCACTTTATGAATAATTATATATGCAGTGCTTTTAGTTTTGACTTTAGAGTCACAGACTTTTTTAGCTAAAGTTCCTTAATCTTAGTTTTTTATTCCAAAATGTAATTTTATGTTATTTTTTTGAGACTATTTGGTTTAATCTTTACACAGACTTGTTTGGAGACGGGTTGGTATTCTCATCTGTCTTGGGGCTCTCTTTTTCAAACTAATTCATAACACAGACCTTATTGCTTAGCAATTGCATTGACATTCTAAGATTCATGCAGTGACCAAAGTTGAAAAAAATAAAGTTATAATTCCTGTAATGATGATCACTTGTAACTTATTGAGGCTAACATTCTGCAGAAACTGATGACTTACAGGCATGAAAATATAAACCCTATTGTACCAAAGGTTGGAAGTGAGCAGAAATCTATAACAAACACATTTGTCCAAAATTTTGTTATTACTTTAGTTAAGCGAAGTAGTTTTTGTGGCACAGCCCCAAAACAAAACCAAAAATTCTCTGCCGACTGACAGGCAGGTAGCAATCATATATGTTTACTGGTGGGTGTGTATGTGTCATTGGGCCTCATGTATCAACGTGCGTACGGCGATATTTGAGCGTATATGGGGTGTACGCCAAAACGGCTGCGCTACTTGGCATTTATCAATGTAGTCGTAGGCATACGCTGCGCTGAAAATATACACCAGGTCGAGAGGTGGCGTAAATTATACACCAAAATGAACCAGCGCTGGAATCCACATAAAAATGTAAATGATCAACATGATAAACAGTGCCATTATACAAATCAATGCATATGTTACATAAATAACACTTTCCTGATTATACTACATAATAAATACAAATCCCGCTTTTGCGGGATTGTTGGTCTATCGAGCACGATCCGTGGCCACAGCGCTGACCGCAAAGAAAGCGCTGCTCGCCTTTTTCTCCACAGCCTGGAGCCAGAGCAGCGCTGAGCTTATCTTTATGTGGTGTGATTGTTTTAGACAATGAAATTGATAATTACAACTGTAGTGTTGTCATTCCCTTCCCCCGTGCTGCAATCAGGTTTTGTCGTCTCCATTCGTTTGTCACAATAAAATAAATACATTTTAAGAATAAAGAAATCTGAAAAATTAGGCGTGTCTTATTGAGTGAGCAAATATCCACGTCAAGAATTATTGACGTGAAAAGAGAATACAGTGGTCCCTCGCTATTAACGCGGTTCACCTTTTGCGGCCTCGCCGTTTCGCAGAGTTTTTAGTCCAATTTTGCATGCCTTTTTTTTTATTTTTTATACAGTGTTCTGTGTTCTGCGTGTCTGTTTATAAGAATCTTCTCGCCCAGAAGAAAAAAGAGCGCCAACAACTACTCATAACTGTGTTTGTCATTAGGAAAGAGACACCTGCAGCGAGGTGTGAGTGGAAAAGGCGCGGCGTCAGGACACAGAGGCGCGATCCGTGAAATACTGGTCAGTCACTATTAATAATTTCTTATGTGTCCAACCTCGTACATTGATCGTCAAAATTAAATTTGTTAGTTCTAAAAGCCATCATAATTATTTATAGGAAAACGTTCTATTTTTATTTCTCAAACAAATGTTTGGGCCTGAAAACAGTTTGGTCTTATTTTTCTAATAAGGTTTGAACTTTGAGAGTGGTTACACACAAGAAAAAAGTGACAATGTTCATGCCTGATTGAGAAAAGTGTATAAAGTGGTTTTACAGCTTTGAAACGTCTATAATAATTGTAAAAAATAACGCTGACTACGTCGCAGTTTCGCGTATTACGGGCTATTTTTAGAACGTAACTCCCGTGATAAACGAGGGACCACTAACACTTTTTTTGATTAAACTACAAAACAATTAATACGACGGCCGCTTTTGACACTATTGGCACGCGTCGTGATTGGTGGAGTTCTTTTTCTTTGCCGTCTTCCTGGCTTCCATGTCGTAAAATGAGGGTGTGTCTGAAGCGGAGTCTGAATATTTATGGGCGTGTTTATTATAATTACGATTGTTTTCCCCCGCTGCATTTATCAAGGTCACGTCGGGTGTACGCCAGAAATGGGCAGGTGCGCACTGCTTGATACATGTCACGGCGACTTTGGTGTACTTCAAATTTACACCGTAAATTGACGCCACACGTGCGCAACTTTGATACCTGAGGCCCATTGATCGGAGAAAAAGGTTATAGCTGACACTTAATCCCAGTTTCCACATACATGATTTCGAACATGACAGTCCACAAAGACGTGACAGCAGAGTTGTGGTGAATCTTGACCACATCCTCTCAACTCAAGATTTCTCTACTACAACTCCATCACCTTTTTACAATGCAAAAAAAGGATCAAGAACCACCATGAGGTAGCAGGACATCATCAAGAATATCGTGGGATGTCCATCCATTTTCCAAACCCACGTATTTGAATTAAGTGTCACGGGGGTGTTTGAACCTATCCCAGCAGTCATTGGATGGGAGGCATGGTACACCCTGGACAGGCCACCAGTCCATCACAGGGCTGACATGCAAACAAACAGTCACACTTGCAGCCATGGTCACTGTCGAGTCACCAGTTAACCAAACCCGCATGTCTGTGGAGGTGGAGAAAGCCAGAGCATTTGGAGGTATAGTGGTGCAGCTTAGCTAAAATTTCCATTAAAAATTGTTCATTTTGTGATAAAAGCATGGAAATTGGCACACATATTCTAAATTAACTGTTTATTTTCAGATATGGAGCCATCCTGGAGCTGACCTCTAATAAGCTATAGGGGTCGATAAAGAATTACACAGGGGTCAAAATTTTAAAATGCTTCAATCATGTTGAAAACTATACCACATTATTTGTCTGATCATAATTCCAAAAAGGTATAGTTTGGACTATGAACTCCATGAAGTTATGGGGTACAAACAGCAAAAAAAAAAAAAAATGGTGACAAAGGCCAGTTTCAGCTTGTACAGGGGTCAAAAGTTAAAGTTGCTCCAATTTTGGTTTAAAAAATGCAAATTATTGGTTAATAGCATTTTTAAAAGGAATAGTTTGCTCCGTCTGTCATGCTTAGTTACGTTACGGGGTAATGTGTCATACATGATAGAATCCAATGGATGTTGACCTTTTACTTTGGAGACCAAATATTCAACACAGTCAAAATGATTACATTTATTAATCCTTTTATTTCAACCAATAATTTGCATCACCTTTTACCAAAATTGGAGAAACTTTTAACTTTTGACTCCTCTACAAACTGAAACTGATCTTTGTCACCATTTATGCTGTTTTTACCCCATAACTCCAGAAAAACACATAGATAATCCAAACTATACCTTTTTGGAATCATTATGATCAGACAATGTGGTATAGTTTTCAACATGATTGGAGCATTTTTAAATTTTGATCCCTGTGTAATTATTATTGACCCCTGTAGCTTATTAGAGGTAGCTCCAGGATGACTTCATATCTAAAAATGAACATTAGTTAATTTAGAATATGTGTGCCAAATTAAATGCTTATATCACAAAATGAACAACTGTTTTGCTGTCACCCCACTAGTAACCCATGCAAACATGGAGAGAACTTGCAAACGTCACACTGAAAGGACCAGGTGGAAAGTGAACCTGAGACTTCAGTGTGAGGCAACAACAACACTAATCCACCATGCTGCTGTGAATGTACAATCCTGCTGCATTCTTCATTAAAAAAAAAAAAACATAAAATACCAGACTTGGCCCAAATATCCAAAAATTCCCAGGATTGTTTTCAAGAAAGCAACAAGACAAAGCAAGACTGCAGGAGGATTTGGAAAAGTTACACAATTTCTGTGGTGGGTAGCATTTTGTATCATCATGACCTTAGTCCTGTTTGCTCCCACACTCAGTTTTGACGTGACTTTTCATGAATATATGTGCGTCTCGACCACATGTTATCAACTCACAAGACTTCTCTGAGAACACCATCACCTCATTACAATGTAGAAAATAGTTCACATTTGATAATCTAAGAATGCTATGATTTAGCAGAACACCATCTGTAATGTGGTACAGTCTTGTTGCACGACTTGACATGAATATCTAAGAATGCCTGCGATTTCCTTCAAGGTGGCAGCAAGGCAGTTGAGTGAAAAGTGGGGTCCTCATCCTATGTGCTCGTTCATGCACAGAGAAATGCACTGCATGGGTAAAATGTTGCACTTGGCGTTTCCTCACAATGCAATACTCTCAAGTAACCAACAATACAATGTCATTATAGAAATACCCAAGAATCCTCTGAAGGATAGGTGGCTAAAGACATTTTGCTGAACTGGCTGTAACTGGCTGAACTGCCAAATTAGCCAACAGTTTGCCTAATGTTCCTTTGCAACTGAGGCATTAGTTTATACGGTACATGTACTGCACCCCATGATCCCATACCGAGTGGTTTGTGGTGAAATTATATGTGGAACTAGATCTGACACTGACCAACAGGTCCACAATTTGGGACAGGTTTTAAAATTTTCTTATTGGTGTCTTCAGGAAGAGACATTGCAAGAACTGATCTCACTGTGGACTCTTATCCTGTCACCACAAAAATAAAACATTTTATAATTTTACTCAGGATTTTAAATATCCAAACATACAGTTTGACTTCTATGAGGGTAACCAGGCTTAATTACACCCCCTGTATAAAGTTTTTTTTGGAGGGGTGGGGGGGAGGGTCACCTTGTCCATCTGTGTCCACGAATCTTGTAAGTGCAGCTCCTCGTGAATCATTTGGTGGATTTGAGTGAAACTTCCAATAGCTAAACGCTGAAAATATGTATATAAAAAAATTATTGTAGTCCAACATCTTCAAGGGGCCATAATTATTTGGGTGAGTACATCAGTTACAGTGTTTGACCAGTTTGTTTAATTCAGATGTTTTATTACAAAAGATTTATACTTGATATATAATAAATGCAAGGAACTAGTGTGGTAGAGCAGGGGGTGTCATTCTGTGAGCTTGATCATAGAGCTCTACATTCAGTATGAATTGAAGGAATAGAGAAATTAAAAATGCAACATCAGAAAACAAACCAGGAATGTGAGCTCCTGGAGCCATGCTGCCGGCATTTGGTAATGGCAGTTTGGGATTACATGCAATGTCGGTTTGTGACACTGCATCATACTGCATTTAATTGTGGGAGGGTAGCTCTGAAGGCCTAGATATAAAATGCATAGGCCCGTCACTGAAACGAGTTTTGTTGGACTTTGTTGGATACAAAATAAAAGTGAGAAATATTAATAAATGATGCTCTCTGATTACTTGTTCTATGTGGGATGCTTGTACGAGGTTCCTGTGGATCCTTTAAAGTCTTAAAAGGCACTGAGTTTGCCAATATAAAAATAAGGCCTTAATTGCTGTCAGAATATCTTAAATCAGTCTTAAAAATGCCAACATGGGAAGTAGGATTTTATTCCTTTTTTTTCTTGTATTGCAATTAAAAATATTAAATTGCAATATCTATCTTTTTATAATTCAGTGAAAGCCTCTCTTAACAATGCAAATTGAGACAGCGGAACCAACAAATCTCGTTTGTTGCTGGAACTTGTGTGATGACATGGGGAACTGCAAAACTGCTATATCAGAGAAGATTTTTTGCAGTGTGGTTTAAGCCAGCAACCGTGTTCTAGTGTATCTGGAAAGTTTTCACAGCACTTCACTTTTTCCACATTTTATGTTACAGCCTTATTCCAACATGGATGAAATAGATTCTTTTTTTCCCCCCCTCAAAATTCTACTCACAGTACCCATATGATGATGTGAAAAAAGTTTTTTGAGATTTTTTCAAATTTATTTAAAAAAAAAACATCAACAACTAAGAAATCACACGTACATAAGTATTCACAGCCTTTGCCATGAAGCTCAAAATTGAGTTCAGGTGCATCCTGTTTCAACTGATCACCCTTGAGATGTTTTCTACAGTTAATTGGAGTCCACCTGATTGGAAAGGCACACACCTGTCCCACAATTGACAGTGCATGTCAGAGCACAAACCAAGCATGAAGTCAAAGGAATTAGCTGTAGACCTCTGACACAGGACTGTCTTGAGGCACAAATCTGAGGAAGGATACAGAAACATTTCTGCTGCTTTGAATATCCCAATGAGCACAGTGGCCTCCATTATCCATAAATGGAAGAAGTTCAGTTCCACCAGGACTCTTCCAAGAGCTGGCTGCCCATCTAAACTGAGCAATTGGGGGAGAAGGGCCTTAGTCAGGGAGGTGACCAAAAACTCTATAGTCACTCTTGTCAGAGCTCCAGCATTCCTCTGTGGAGAGAGGAGAACCTTCCAAAAGGACAGTCATCTCTGCAGCGAATCCACAAATCAGGCAAGTATGGTAGAGTGGCCAGACGGAAACTACTCCTTAGTGAAAGACACATCATAGCCCTCCTGGAGTTTTCTAAAAGGCACCTGACAGACTTTCAGACCACGAGAAACAAAGTTCTCTGGTCTGATGAGACACAGATTGAGCTCTTTGGCAACAGTTCATCTTTTAGCAGTAACATGACCCCAAGTACACAGCCAAGATATCAAAGGAGTGGCCTCAGCACAACCCTGTGAATGCCCTTGAGTGGCCAGCCAGAGCCCAGACCTGAATCCGATTGAACATCTCTGGAGAGATCTGACAGGGGCTGTGCACCGACCCCTCCCATCCAACCTGATGGATCTTGAGAGGTGCTGCAAAAAAGAATGAGCAAAACTGGCCAAATAAAGGTGCCCCAAGCTTGTGGCATCATATTCAAGAAGATTTGAGACTGCAATTGCTGCCAAAGGTGCATCAGCAAAGTATTGAGCGAAGGGTGTGAATACTTGAGCACAAGTGATTTCTTAGTTTTTTATTTTTCATTAATGTGCAAACATAAAAAAAAGTTTCATGTTGTCATTATGGGGTTATGTTGTCATTTTGAGGGGAAAACTAATTTACTCTATTTTGGAATAAGGCTGTAACATAAAATGTGAAAAACGTGAAGCACCGTGAATACTTTCCGGATGCACTGTAACAAACAGTTGGGTAAATTTGTCCCTAACCCTAAGCCATTTATAGTTTTACTTTTATTTATTGTTAATCTTGCATGTCCTTCTGACTGGCATTTAAAAAAAATCTTCAATCCGTCTTGCCCAAAGCAGTAGGAACTGCTTCAAAATGTTTTACTGTAAAACAAAAGGTTGCGAAATCTCAGGACTGCCCTTAAAAGTAAACGAGAAGTAATTTGATGCTGGGATGTTGAATTTCCAGTGAAATTATTAGGGAACGTTGGGTGGTGTGTCTGTTGTGTTCATCTGGATGGGTAGTTCCAACTTTGGTGCTTCGTTTATTATTATCGTTGTTGTTTTTGTTTTATTGGTATTATTTTTTATGTGCACTTAACACACACCAGAATGTAACCTTAAGTATCTCTACATCCATTGACACATCCGGTACAGTAGGTGGGGGTATGGACTAAGGTGATGGTTGCCAATCGAAGGAAGGAAGAAAGAAGAAGAAGAAGGCGTGTCTGTACACTATATGTGTCTACATGTCTCAAAAGTCAGGTTATGGTTTAGTCTGAAACATGAGAGACTTTTTATCAGACATACAGAACATTATAGCAAAGAAAAAGAAGACGACTGTTTCTCAGGGCGACTTACAGAAATGGGGTTTAAGAGGTTTGTATATTTTTTACTTCAGCTGGTAATGTAATGTGGCGTTATCAACTAAGCTAAAACTTAATAATAACCGCCATATAACTGCGATTTTTAGTTAATGTGCAGAAGGTTTTAAAAAAAAGTCGATTCAGAAAAAAAAAAAAAATTGAGGTATTTTAAAGGCTATTCGCTGGCGACATCTAGTGGTCGAACGCGTGTTGCTACAGGGTAAACGACCTGTACTGTAATTTTTCACGTTTTGGACATAAACGCACGCGTTTTAATGACTTCATATAGTCATATGTCTCAGTAAATAAATTGAAAGTATCATAGTTTACATGCTGGCCTTATATCAGGTAATGCAGTCTCCGTGTATTAATCATGTCTCATCTATGTGAAATCCCCCATATAAAATATATTTTACTAAATGTATTAAATTAAGGAAGCATGTAAAATCTCCAAAGTAATAACAGCTAAGTATTTTAGTGTGTTTCTTTAGGCTGCATATGTGGGTGATTCTTAGACTACGGGCACTTTTATGTCCCTTGATCATATTTTATGAAAAAAAGAAAAAAGGGGAAATTTCACACTTTTATAGTTATCTTTACAATGAAAGTGTTTTAAGAAAATTGTCCTAGTAGTGTATGATGACTTTTTCACCTTTTTTCAGCATCATTATATGCAAATATTGCCATTTTGTTCTTGCCCCACACCCAGACTTATGATCTTCAATGATAAAAATGAATAGCAAACAAATGTTTTTTCTAATGTTTTAAAATATCAGTAAAATAATCAAAACATAATTGGGGTATTCAATGTCATACAACTGTTGTGATTTTTTTAAACGAAATGTAGTTGTCCCACACTATTGCCGTAATTTCCACCACAACAATAATGTCCCTTTAAAAAGTTTGTATGAAAGATTGTTTGGGTAGTTTCTATGGAGATAAACAGTAACATCAGAGCACATGTATATAGCACCAAATCACAACAAACAGTTGCCCCAAGGTGCTTTATATTGTAAGGCAATGGTGTGGTGGAAATTACATTTACAAGGCCAATAGTGCCTGTAGTTAAAGAATCACCCATGTATGAAGTATGAGTAGAGTTGATAAATAGCATGTTTAGTATGTTGTTACAATTTTATATACACAAATGATTTTATCACTGCATGAAGTTACCCTTGCAAACACCAAGACTCTGTTGTCTCCAATACCTTTGGTTTTAACATCAACCACCCATCCATTTGTGAAATGTTTGTGAGCTTCCAAGGTTTTGTATGCTTCCATTTGCTTGCCGGTGTAGAATCACATTTCCAGAACATGGAAGTCAACTTGGTATGAATGAGGCTCAGCCAAAAACAGTGATATGATTTTGATTTAAAAGAAATCATTTAAAAGTCCAAGTCACAGGCCATGGTCACAGTTTTGGCCCCGTGCTTATGTATAGGGGATATTTAGAATGGGTATTATATTGAGGAAATAGATAATTATGGTTATTACCCCTGTCACACCTTGATGATTTAGCCAGCGTATGCTGACCGTATTAAAATGCTGGGCATATGCAGGCGTGTGTCTAATAAGTTATGGATAAGTTTTTTATAAGTTAAGAGCACGTTGAAGCACGCTGATATACGTCGTAATACTCTGAGCACCTCGAAAAACTTTGGGCTTGCTTAAAATTTTCAACGTATGCCAGTGTATGACTCATACAGTCCACACCTGCGGGACATAAGTTGTAGGTAAGTTATGCGATTGTTGACATGTTTCTTGTAATTTAGCTACTCCTAAGGCGAAATACGTCCATTAATACTGTCCATTGATTGGCTGAAAGCTGTGTCCTCATGCAAACAGACTGGTTTTAATATTTGAAACTTTCACACATGGAGTAAATATAAATTCTTAATCTTACCTGTTCCTTTATTCAATTCAAAGGATTCAAAAGAATTTTATTGTCATATGCACAAAGGAACATGTTCCCTGCACAATGAAATGTGTTTACTGCATTTAACCCATCCTAATTGCCAGTTAGGAGCAGAAGTCGCCTTTAGGCGCCCGGGGACCAGCTCCAGATGTATGTCCTGCCTTAGGTCAACAGCAGGGCTGAGCAAACCATGACCGGCCTCATGACAACAGATGACACACACAAACAACACACATAAGCCGGCCCGGTACATGAACACATATAAAAAGCACACACAAGGTAAAATATGGCAGATACATCATCACATCCTGAGCTTATCCACATAAAGTGTCCTGATTCTGGAAAACGACATCTGAAAATACTTTAGCTCCTTATCGTGGCTGAAGAAGTGTAGCTTTTTAAAGCAAGTCCCTCGATGCAGTCTGATCGGTCCCCCTGTCTGATCAGTCAGATGGGGGGACCGATCAGACCGTGACCAGTGCTTAAAAGTTTAAAGAGTCACAGCGCTTCATTCTTTCATTCACAGCGTTTACCTCAGCCATCAGTTGACTCATCAGCCGTCTGCACGCTATGAAAATAAATCCCATGATCCACCAAGATAAGAATAAAATAAAATAATGTTAAATTACTCTGTTTCCATGTGGAGTGGAGACCCACGCGACAGTGTACGCGTGCTGGGTGACGTGTTCATCAATATTTAAGTGTTCCACTTGCCAAGCAAAAGGGCTCTGCCTGCGGTAGAAACGCAGACTTAACCGTTCTGACCAACCTGAACCACACAGTACCCTTACCAAAAAATAGTACTTATAAGTATATAAAAAGTAAACTAGAAGTATACTTGAAACATACTTACATATACTACTTTTTGGTAAGGGTAGAAACAGGACTGTCAGCGTATGCTGGATAAATCGTCAAGGTGTGACAGTGCTTAGACGTATGCCAGCATATGCCAGGGTTTTTTATACAGTCGGCATGCACTGGCTAGATCGTCAAGGTGTGTGACAGGGCCTTTACTCTGTCTTTCTAATTATCAGATAACCTTTGACTTTGTGTGCTTTGAAAGGTCAAACTCAGTCATAACTGTATAACTCATACTCAGATGTCAAGGCCACACAGAAGCCACATTTTATGGTATCACTGAATCACAGAGAATGAATCTGCATGAATCTGTATCAAATGTAAAGCGTGGGTGTTGCAATCTTTCAATTAATAATTGCGCTTTTAATTTTCTGTCATTTCTGGGTAATGTAAAATTTTTAAAAAGCCTTAAATGGGGAAAACAGTATTTACCTGAAAATAAAAATGGAAATTAAAATGTTGTCCTTCTGACAAACCTACAACATCATGCTGCAGGAAAATGTCACTTAATTGCAAGCTGAAGATCAGCTCTTAGTCATTTGACTCGGGCACTGAGTGAGAGCTTTGCTTTTTCCCAGCTGATTCAAAATCAGTAGTTTCAGTCTGTTTCCTTGGTGTCACTTCACTCCATAGCATCAATACCACTAAAGTTGTGCATGAACTGGGTGAAAATAGTGGCTTTGTTTAAAATACCGGAAGAAAAAAAAAAGTTTTCTTCCCTTTTATCTACATCACATCAAAACTAGAGAGCTGTAATAAGTTATTTCTCCTCACAGGGATCCAGCTGAGACTTTACCAGCTGGACGGTGTGCAGTGGCTAACCCAGTGCCTGACGAACCAGCAGGGCTGCATCTTAGGAGACGAGATGGGTTTGGGGAAAACATGTCAGGTGTGACATTTCTCAGGTTTTTAAAATGGCTATAAATGTTGATTCCATGATTTTCTTTAGTACCTCGCATATTTTGTCATCTTCCACTTCAGCCTCACTATAACTTCACATTGTCTGTCCATCTGCTAGCAAACAGTAGTTCATGCCACATTTTCTGTATTGTAATAGCTTGAGAAATTGTACTTGATGTGTAGACACTTCCTAGGATAGCATGTACTTCAGTCAGGTTACTGTCACATTGGCCATTAAAGCTAAAGGGCTTTTCAATTTTCACAAAATTGAGAAAATTTAGTTTCTACTGAAATTCAAGCATTTTAATGTAGGCTTATTTTTGTAATATGTGGCAAAATTACAGCTCATTTTAATGATGAGGACATATGTATCTGGGGGGAAATTCCGTACTGAATATTGTTTTTTTCCTTCATCACTGTCATACAGACTAACTGTAGGAGGAAGCACGTGTTCACATGTGTGAGGTTTTGAGATTACCTGTGACCCATCTTATAAGATTTCTTGAAAAATCACTTCAAAAATCTACCAAATTTTGGTCATAGCATCTGATCCCTTGAATTTGTCCCCTTCAGGGGTTGAAATTCGGCAGGGGTGGTGGCCAAGTGGTTAATGCGCTTGGTTTCAGTTCAGAAGGTTCCGGGTTCAAATCCTACCCCTGCCACATTTCTCCATGTAATGTGGAGTTGCGTCAGGAAGGGCATCTGGTGTAAAACTTGTGCCAATTCAACATGCAGATCCACCTTGGATTTGCTGTGGCGACCCCAAGTGCAAACAAGGGAGCAGCCGAAGGGACTTACTTACAGAGGTTGAAATTCTAAATCGTTTCCAGACAGCATGACTTTTAATCATATTGGCAATATTATAATATGAATCCCTTGTCTAAATGCTAAGGAATAAAATTACAGTTGTGCAAAATAAAATTATTTTTTTCTTTAATCTTAAAAAACTATACTATACCTTTAACCTCAACTTCAAGCCTCAAGCGTAAATGCTCAGCTGTTAGATGTTTTTTTTGTTAGTCAATGTTCATCCTCCAGGAGGGCTGCAACTGTTTTCATTTAATCTATCAGGTATTTTTGAAGATTCTGTGGAAAACTGACAGTCATCTTGTTTGTTTGTTTATTTATTTATTAAACTGAAATTACAGGGTCTATGATCGCGAGAGGGCGGTGCTTAGCACCTGGATTATCCCACGTGCGCATGCGTAGAGATCGAGATCTTATACCAACAAAGTCATGTTAGTGGGCGTGATCTGGGTGACGTCAGCAACCATATATAAGACCGTGTCATCCAGCATTCTGTTCTTTTGGAATCTATTGACGAGACTCAGAGGGACAACCAACTCTGGCAGTCATCTGGAATTCATCGAACCGTAGTTACATACGTAACTCATTCTATTTCATTCTTCCTGACCGCCAGGGGGCGGTGCTTAGCACCTGGATCACCTCGTACCTACCACCAATGTCATGAGGAATCTGCCCTTATCGAACCTCGGGTGAAGTTTGAAGAAGCCGATAATACAGCTGTTGTCATAGGGTGAGGAGCAGTTACATTAACTCTGTACAAGCTGGCAAAAGTACAGGAGGACGTCCATGTTGCTGCAGCACAGATGTCGTTCAGTGGAACACCTCTCGGAGCAGCTCAGAAAGTGGACAAAACATGAATACTGAAAAAATATCTCCCAAAACGTGTGTGTGTGTGTGTGTGTGTGTGTATATATATATATATATATATATTTATGTATGTGTGTGTGTGTTTTTTCAGTTTAAGTAGTTTATGGATTTCAGTTTACGGCTCAGTAACTGCAGGAAATTTTGATCACAAACCCGATCTCCACAAAAATGACTTTATTTATTTATTTTTTTTGTGGGGGTCACCACAGTCTAAGGAGGTGATCCGAGCAGCTCTTGATAGTCATGCGCCCGGTCCCGCTGGGTGTGTCCTGCTCGGGGAGAGTGTCAGGTGAGGAGTTTGACTGTTGACTTGGACAGTCCACCTGTCAAATTCACAGAGGACAGAAACATTGTAGAAAAACAAAGAACACTAGTTTCTAACTTCAGGAAGGCAGACAACGAGCTGCTACCTTATTTTTATCCATATGAGCTGTCCTCTCCACCAAATTCACTGCACACATCAGTGGTCTCCTGCCGATTATACAACAGAGGAAAATCAACAGATTTCTTAGAAGGTGGCTAGGAATTCCACAATGCTTCTCCTCAACAGGACTGTACTGCAAATCAGCAAAGCTTCGATTTCCACTCTCATCACTTGTGAAGGAGTTTAAGACGGGGAAGGCACGCCTAATTATGGCCCTGAAAGATTCTAAAGATGCAAAAGTCCTGGAAGCAGGATTCAAAATACAAACAGGAAACAAATGGAGGGCAGCTGAAGCTGTAGAAGAAGCAGAATCCTGCCTTCAGCAGAGACATGATAGGAAGTGTGTGCAAAGGAAGATGAGGTCTAGGCACTGAACCCACAACTAGGTGGAAAGGAGCGAATCCTAAGGACAGAAGACAACTTGTCCAACAGGAGATAAGGAAGAAAGAGGAAGAAACCAGATATGTACGGGCAGTGCAGATGGGAAACCAAGGAGCCTGGTCAAAGTGGAAAACTAAGCAAAGAGAGTTGACATGGAATCAAGTATGGAAATACACATCTTTCCAACTGCAGTTCTTGTTGAGATCTGTGTACGACGTACTTCCTACACCAACAAACCTGCACAACTGTGGAATGATAGAAGATCCATCATGCCAGCTATGTCAGAAACCAGCCAACCTAGAGCACATTCTGTCATCATGTCAGGTTACTCTGAGCCAGGGAAGATATTGGTGGAGACATGACCAGGTGTGGAGAGCTTTGGCCCAGATTTTGGGGACTGAAAGGAAGAAAGATCACAAAGACAATGGCCAGCCTTCATCAACTTTGTCAGAAGTGGAGAACATGCCTTAGCTAAACATCAGCCAAGAGGTGGAATTTTAAGCATGGCAAAGGATTGGCAGCTGATGGTTGACCTTGAAAAGAAGCTTATTTTTCCATCAATAGTAGGGACAACCCTCTGACCAGATATTCTGCTATTCTCAGAGAGTACAAGGAAACTACTCTTCATTGAGTTAACAGTACCATGGGAGACCTGATGCCAAGAAGCACATGGTGGGAAGCTTGCAAAGTATGACGAGCTGTTGGAAGACTGTAGACATCAAGGCTGATGAACATGGAACTTCCCTGTTGAAGTAGGAGCATGTGGTTTCCCTGCAGTGTCCTGCTGGAAGACGATGGCAGCCCTAGGAGTAAAAGGAAGAGACAGGAAAAGAGCGATAAACACCATGGCTCAAGCAAAAGAGAGAGCATCGAGTTGGCTCTGGCTGTGAAGGAATGATAGTAGTTGGAAGCTTGACCGTCGAGAGTAGAAGATTGATCACATTCTGCTCTCCTGCCATCCTGGGGATGTTCCGGGTTGAGGGATGAAATGCCTGTAGATGGATGGACCGGCTGATAACTCAATGGCTCAGTAGCAGTGACATCTTGGCTGTTTGTAATAACTAGTGCAACTCTGTTGACTGACCATCCACCATAATATGCCGAGCAGAGACAGCAGCAATGTAGACCTTCATAGTAGAGACAGAAAGACCATTGTCAAACAATATTTGAAGATACCTAAGCATCACTGGCACAGAACAATGCTCTGAGTCTACACCTCGTGTACTACTGCACCAACGGTTAAAAGGTTTCCATCTGTTACCATATAATGCCAGAGTGGAGGACGCACAGACACCCAGTGCAGTTTTGCAATACCCCGTCAGGTGCCACATATACAGCTAAAGGTGTTCTGGGTGAGGATGCCAAATGCACCCCTCCAACTGCGACAAAAGGTCCCTCCTCCCCACTGAGGAGCAATAGAATCATTGGGGACCATGTCCCACTCAGCCAGTATGGGGCTACCAGTAACACTGTGTGATTGCACATGCATATCCTGTGTAGTGTCAGCATGACCAATGCAAGAGGAGGAAATGCATATAGGAGATGGCCCGGCCAAGGGTGAGCTGTAGTGTCTTGGCTCAAGGAGCTGTTCGGTTCTGAGAGAGACAAAACCACAGGCGACAGTGTGTTGAGGTGTTTGAGGCAAACAGAATGACTTCCGCCTTGTCATACCATTCCCAGATCATCTGATCCACATCTGGGTTCAATCACCACTTGCCCACTGGCAGTTTCTGTCGTGAGAGCAAACCTGTAGCACAGCTTTGCACGGCCAGCAGATGCATAGGTCTGAGACTCTGCAAGTGATGCAAAGCCCACTGGAGGAGCTTCTGGGTTTCCCTCAGGGAATGAACAGACCTGGAGCCCCCTTAATGGGTTATATAGTAGACTGTTGATGCGTTGTCTGACCGAACAAGTACATGTTGCCCCTCTTAAGGCAGAGGAGAAATGCCTCAGAGCTAGCCAGACAGCCCGCAGCTCTAACACATTGATGTGCTGAAGCCTCTCCCAAGGGCTCCAGACACCCCCTGACCATTCTGTGGTTCCACACTGCACCACAACCTAAAAGTGAGGCACGTGTTAGAACAACCTCCTGATGGGAGGGCAGACATTCCAGCAGAACACCATATGTCATGAGCTCCCTGTCTGCCCAGAGCTGAAGGTGTCAAAGGCACCGGTCGGTAGTATGCACAGACCTGTTTTGATGCAGCTTGGGATCGAGGCCCAGGCTATTGAGCCACATCTGTAAGGTGCACAAAAATAGGTGTCCCTGAGGTATGGCTGCTGACGTTGCAGTCAGTTTCTCCATCAGCTGGAGGAGCAGACCGTAAGCGGGTCTTACATTCCTGTGAACACGGGAGACCACAGTGAGAGTACCGTCCACTCTCTGTGGGGATGGGAAAGCGCTCATCACCAGTGAGTCGATTGTAATGCCAACAAAACTGTTGGCTTGGAGTCAAGGAGCCCTTTGTGAAATTCACAGAGATACCTAATTAGCACGTCCATCCTTCGAAGGAACATATGCCTTTACATATTGATTGAAATTTCTGAGTTTGAGAATAGGATGAAAAACACCATCCTTATTTGGAACAGAAAATAAATGGTATAGAACCTGTTGGCTACTTTCTTCAGGACCTCTAAAGTCCTGCCTGAGAACAAGAGATCTCTCTGGGTCTGTAACAACTGTAACTTTTATCCCATTTAACTTGGGGGTATGATGATTGAACTGAATATTGTAGCCCCTGACCAATGTGGAAACCACCCTTTGGTCTGAGACTAAGGCCCACCACCAGTTGAGCTGTTTCCAGGAAAAATTATTTATGGCCTGGTACTGGGTGTCACGCCCGACTGCTGCGGTCCCTTTATAATTTTGAGGGCGGTCATGATGGTCCTGGTGGTCCCGCCGGACATTTCTGGGAGGTCTACTTTTAGGTGGCCAAAAGGTGGACTGCTGGGAGGGCTGACGAAACTGACCCTGACCCCAGGAGGCATGTCCATTTGCAGGGCGGAAGCCACCTGCATGCCTAGGTTGGTGCCTGGCAGTTTATTGTAATTCAGCAAATTGCTGGTGAGACCCATTTGCCTGAACAGCACGCTTCAAGGTCTGTTGGGCTGAAGACCCAAAAAACGTGGCTTGGCAGGGTGTGTAGTGATCCCCTCCATGTCTCAGACAGTGGGAATTGGGCCAACCCTACATGGCGATGGCTAATGGTCAGGGTGGACATCAACCTGCCAAGCACTTGTGACATGTAGACGAAAGCCTGGACTCAAGCATTACTCAGGCTCTGTGTTTCACTTTCAGCGTCATCATACTGGAGAGACTGAGAGTGCAAGGTCAAGGTGAGACAGGGAGTTCCCTAGATGACCAATTTCCAGAGGAATGATATGGTGTATCATAGCTCTTGGTAAGGAGCTCATCAGTGACCCTACACCAGAGGTCTCAAACCGGTTCCAGAAAGGGCCGAGAGGGTGCAGGCTTTCTGTGCAACCACCCACTCCAGCAGGTGATTTCACTGATTAACTGATTTCACCTGCTCAATGTAATGTTAATCAGTGAAATCACCTGCTGGAGTGGGTGGTTGCACAGAAAACCTGCACCCTCTCGGCCCTTTCTGGAACCGGTTTGAGACCTCTGGTCGGTCAGCATTAGCAGGTGACACAACCAGTGTACTAGCAACACTGTCAACTGATGGCATGTGGTCTAAGCCATACTGCGTCACATCCTTCATTGCACACAGTGCCCTCCAATCTTGTGGAAAACGGGTGAAAGATTTAGGATCATATCAGTGCATATGAAGCTCTTCAATATATGGTAAAGAGGGTGGGACATTGAACACCGGTTTCTGACTGACCTTAGAACAGGCACTAGAAGGAGCAGTCTCTGGGAGGAGCATCAACGCCAAGCTGTGACAGGGCCAACTGAATGGCCTACTTTACAACAGATGGCCCAGGCTGATGCCTGAGGAGAGTCTACGTCTAAGGCGTGGGAGTCCATTATGAAAGAATATGCCAAGCTACCAAATGAAAGTGGGATAAACACTCACATCAGAGTGGCCAAGTTGTCATGGTACGTCCCAGCTACGTTACGGGAAACACGCACAACGTGCAGCTCAATATAAAAAATATGCCGGCAGTGTGTGACTAACACAAACGCCATTGGGTTAAGCCACCAAAACGGCGAAACATTCACATCACAGTGGTCAGACAGCACAGCATGTCCCAGCTTGTCTCACAAACATTAGCGGTAACAAGTTAAGCCACCAATCGTTTACTCACCATGAGTGGTAGCCTAGCTGAGAAAAGAAATAGTTGTCTTGCAGCCTCTGGAGGACGCATATGTGTAGCCCCAACCAAAATGGTTGAGATTCTCTGACAAGACAAGCAGTCCACAATAATTTGACCTTCTGCTCTCATGCAAGAGATGGAAAAAGAACTGAATGCTGGGTGACAGGGATTTACATATTGTTGCCTGACTTCACCCAGTTCACGCCACGAACATGACTTTGTTGGTATAAGATCTCGACCTCAGCGAATGCGTGCGTGAGATAATCCAGGTGGCAAGCACTGCCCTCTGGCGGTCAGGAGGAATGAAATAGAACTGATCAAATCTGGCTTCAGTCTTTCATGTGCCTTCTCTCAAATTCTAGTTAAAAATGTCATGTTTCCTTTTTAAGAAAGTCCTGCTATTTGCCATGCCACCGCTGTTGGGGTGCCAGTAATTGTGAGCATGACTATAATTGCATTATGTGCGAGTTCAAAAATAATCATTTCTCTTATGAACAACAATCCATTTTCTATATGTGCTTATTTATTTGGGGATTGGAGCCTATCCCAGCGGTCATTGGACTAGACATGGGGTACACCCCAGCTGCCAGTTTATCACACTGCTGGCACATGCATATTTTATAGAAAAGACTATTTTGAAAGTAGAGGACCCAAAGTAAAAGCTGTTCTAATACACCAGTTATTGACCCTGAATTGGTTTTACAAGTTAGCCTCAGTCATTATGGTCAATACAGATGTGGGGTATGGGAAATAGTCTAGATGGAAATTTAATAATATCACCACAGAATGTGTTTTGTATGGAATCATAAAATACACACATGCATAAAGAAGAAGGGCCTTTAATAAAAGTCCCTTCTTCTTCATTGGACATACAATAGTGTTCAGAATAATAGTAGTGCTATGTGACTGTGACCAAGCAAGCATGTTCAACAGGTGCTGGCTTCATCCTTAAATAGGGGACACCTGATTCACACCTGTTTGTTCCACAAAATTGACGAACTCACTGACTGAATGCCACACTACTGTTATTGTGAACACCCCCTTTTCTACTTTTTTTTTTTTTTTACTAATAGCCCAGTTTCATAGCCTTAAGAGTGTGCATATCATGAATGCTTGGTCTTGTTTGATTTGTGAGAATCTACTGAATCTACTGGTACCTTGTTTCCCATGTAACAATAAGAAATATACTCAAAACCTGGATTAATCTTTTTAGTCACATAGCACTGCTATTATTCTGAACACTACTGTACATACAATGAAATTTGTCCTCTGCATTTAACCTGTCCTAATTATAGTTAAACACAATCCAACCACTAGGAGCAGTGGGCAGCCACAGTCCAGCAACCGAGGACCAACTCCAGTTGTAGAGACGCTGCCTTGGTCAGGGGTAGAGAAAGGAGCAGACCCTAAATAAGCATGTTTTTGATTGGGGGAGGAAACCCTACTAACACGGGGAGAACATGCAAACTCCTCACAGAAAGGGCCAGGTGGGAAGTGAACCCAGGACCTTCTTGCTGTGATACAGTGCTAACCACTAATCCACCGTGCCAAACATATATAATTTTGAAAGGGAAAGTGTGGTTTGAATTCATTTGGAGCTCAGCTGCAGGTGTGTTATTGGTACTAATGTTTTTAGCAGTTTTATGAAAACACGATTATTTTTTGTCATACAGCACAATTCTCAAAGGAGGTAAATATCCGGAGGCTTGATTGCTAACAATTGTTATTTAATACAACTAAGGTTGTAAAAAATAAACCTGTGTCCTTTAGCCCTGTCACTGCTGTAAGGAAGCACTAAGAATGTGATGAAGCTGCTGTATGTTGTGACTGCAATCAAACACATTTCAGCTAGTTGTAATATCTTAACAGCCATCTCTGTGTGCCTGTGGAACATCATCATTGTTATTTATTTATTTCAGAAGAACTGTAGAGAATGTGATTCCAGATATTCATTAAAATTTTAAATGTCCCAACAGACAGTCTCACTGCTGGTCTACATGTCAGGAGCTCTTCAGGATAAAGGACCATTTTTAGTTCTGAGCCCGCTCTCTGTAATGGAGAACTGGAGACAGGAGCTGGAATGGTGAAATCACACATGTCTCTGAATTTATTTGCACTTAGCACATTTAATTTTACATTGAATGTTAGCAAATACAGCTATGTGACTTGGTTCCAGCTTTGCGCCCGCTCTGACCGTGCTGTGTTACAAAGGGGACAAGGAGAGACGGGCGGAGCTTCAGAGGGAAGCGAACACTCATGACTTCCATGTACTGCTCACTACTTATGAAGTATGTGAATCATTTTGAAAATAAATTGGCATGAAATCCCTTATATGGTGAAATTGAAACACAAAATGAAATTCTCTCATTTCAAGTTGTGTATGAAAGATGCTTCATTCTTGAAACGGTGAGTGTGTTCTGGATTTAATTCTTACATAAAAAATATGTTAGAATGGTGTGTTTGTGTGTAATGTGTCCGCACTCTGTTTCTAAGGTGGAGGTGGAAGGTGGTTGTTGTAGACGAGGCTCACAGGCTGAAGAATCAGAACTCGCTCTTACACAAAATCCTGACTGAGGTACAGCGCTGCTCGTGGTTTGTTGTCTATTATCTATCGTCTCACTAATTTAGAAGATCTTCATTTAGCCTGGAAAAAGAGTCTGTTGCTCTATAAAAAAGCCCTCCGTAAAGCTAGGACATGTTACTATTCATCACTAATTGAAGAAAATAAGAACAACCCCAGGTTTCTTTTCAGCACTGTAGCCAGGCTGACAAAGAGTCAGAGCTCTATTGAGCCGAGTATTCCTTTAACTTTAACTAGTAATGACTTCATGACTTTCTTTGCAAATAAAATTTTAACTATTAGAGAAAAAATATTCATAACCATCCCAAAGACATATCTTTATGTTCGACTGCTTTCAGTAATGCTGGTATTTGGTTAGACTCTTTCTCTCCGATTGTTCTGTCTGAGTTACTTTCATTAGTCACTTCCTCCAAACCATCAACATGTCTATTAGACCCCATTCCTACTAGGCTGCTCAAGGAAGCCCTACCGTTAATTAATGCTTTGATCTTAAATATGATCAATCTATCTTTATTAGTTGGCTATGTACCACAGGCTTTTAAGGTGGCAGTAATTAAACCATTACTTAAAAAGCCATCACTTGACCCAGCTATCTTAGCTAATTATAGGCCAATCTCCAACCTTCCTTTTCTCTCAAAAATTCTTGAAAGGATAGTTGTAAAACAGCTAACTGATCATCTGCAGAGGAACGGTCTATTTGAAGAGTTTCAGTCAGGGTTTCAAATTCATCATAGTACAGAAACAGCATTAGTGAAGGTTACAAATGATCTTCTTATGGCCTCAGACAGTGGACTCATCTCTGTGCTTGTCCCATTAGACCTCAGTGCAACTTTTGATACTGTTGACCATAAAATTTTATTACAGAAATTAGAGCATGCCATAGGTATTAAAGGCACTGCGCTGCAGTGGTTTGAATCATATTTATCTAATAGATTACAATTTGTTCATGTAAATGGGGAGCCTTCTTCACGGACTAAGGTTAATTATGGAGTTCCACAAGGTTCTGTGCTAGGACCAATTTTATTCACTTTATACATGCTTCCCTTAGGCAGTATTATTAGAAAGCATTGCTTAAATTTTCATTGTTACGCAGATGATACACAGCTTTATCTGTCCATGAAGCCAGAGGACACACACCAATTAGTTAAACTGCAGGAATGTCTTTCAGACATAAAGACATGGATGACCTCTAATTTCCTGCGTTTAAATTCAGATAAAACTGAAGTTATTGTACTTGGCCCCACAAATCTTAGAAACATGGTGTCTAACCAGATCCTTACTCTGGATGGCATTAACCTGACCTCCAGTAATACTGTGAGAAATCTTGGAGTCATTTTTGATCAGGATATGTCCTTCAATGCGCATATTACGCAAGTATGTAGGACTGCTTTTTTTGCATTTGCGCAATATCTCTAAAATTAGAAAAGTCTTGTCTCAGAGTGATACTGAAAAGCTAATTCATGCATTTATTTCTTCTAGGCTGGACTATTGTAATTCATTATTATCAGGTTGTCCTAAAAGTTCCCTGAAAAGCCTTCAGTTAATTCAAAATGCTGCAGCTAGAGTACTGACAGGGACTAGAAGGAGAGAGCATATCTCACCCATATTGGCTTCTCTTCATTGGCTCACTGTTAATTCCAGAATAGAATTTAAAATTCTTCTTCTTACTTATACAACCCCTGGCAAAAATTATGGAATCACCCGCCTCGGAGGATGTTCATTCAGTTGTTTAATTTTGTAGAAAAAAAAGCAGATCACAGACATGACACAAAACTAAAGTCATTTCAAATGGCAACTTTCTGGCTTTAAGAAACACTATAAGAAATCAAGAAAAAAAATTGTGGCAGTCAGTAACGGTTACTTTTTTATACCAAGCAGAGGGAAAAAAATATGGAATCACTCAATTCTGAGGAAAAAATTATGGAATCATGAAAAACAAAAGAACGCTTCAACACATCACTAGTATTTTGTTGCACCACCTCTGGCTTTTATAATAGCTTGCAGTCTCTGAGGCATGGACTTAATGAGTGACAAACAGTACTCTTCATCAATCTGGCTCCAACTTTCTCTGATTGCTGTTGCCAGATCAGCTTTGCAGGTTGGAGCCTTGTCATGGACCATTTTCTTCAACTTCCACCAAAGATTTTCAACTGGATTAAGATCCGGACTATTTGCAGGCCATGACATTGACCCTATGTGTCTTTTTGCAAGGAATGTTTTCACAGTTTTTGCTCTATGGCAAGATGCATTATCATCTTGAAAAATGATTTCATCATCCCCAAACATCCTTTCAATTGATGGGATAAGAAAAGTGTCCAAAATATCAACGTAAACTTGTGCATTAATTGATGATGTAATGACAGCCATCTCCCCAGTGCCTTTACCTGACATGCAGCCCCATATCATCAATGACTGTGGAAATTTACATGTTCTCTTCAGGCAGTCATCTTTATAAATCTCATTGGAACGGCACCAAACAAAGGTTCCAGCATCATCACCTTGCCCAATGCAGATTCGAGATTCATCACTGAATATGTCTTTCATCCAGTCATCTGCAGTCTACGATTGCTTTTCCTTAGCCCATTGTAACCTTGTTTTTTTCTGTTTAGGTGTTAATGATGGCTTTCGTTTAGCTTTTCTGTATGTAAATCCAATTTCCTTTAGGCGGTTTCTTACAGTTCGGTCACAGACGTTGACTCCAGTTTCCTCCCATTCGTTCCTCATTTGTTTTGTTGTGCATTTTCAATTTTTGAGACATATTGCTTTAAGTTTTCTATCTTGACGCTTTGATGTCTTCCTTTGTCTACCAGTATGTTTGCCTTTAACAACCTTGCCATGTTGTTTGTATTTGGTCCAGAGTTTAGACACAGCTGACTGTGAACAACCAACATCTTTTGCAACATTGCGTGATGATTTACCCTCTTTTAAGAGTTTGATAATCCTCTCCTTTGTTTCATTTCTCGTGTTGGAGCCATGATTCATGTCAGTCCACTTGGTGCAACAGCTCTCCAAGGTGTGATCACTCCTTTTTAGATGCAGACTAACGAGCAGATCTGATTTGATGCAGGTGTTAGTTTTGGGGATGAAAATTTACAGGGTGATTCCATAATTTATTCCTCAGAATTGAGTGAGTCCATATTTTTTTCCCTCTGCTTGGTCTAAAAAAGTAACCGTTACTGACTGCCACAATTTTTTTCTTGATTTTTTATAGTGTTTCTTAAAGCCAGAAAGTTGCCATTTGAAATGACTTTAGTTTTGTGTCATGTGTGATCTGCTTTTTTTCTACAAAATTAAACAACTGAATGAACATCCTCCGAGGCTGGTGATTCCATAATTTTTGCCAGGGTTTTTAAGGTTTTGAAGAATCAGGTCCCATCTTATCTTAGGGACCTCATAGTACCATATCACCCCAATAGAGTGCTTCGCTCTCAGACTGCAGGCTTACTTGTAGTTCCTAGGGTTTGTAAGAGTAGAATGGGAGGCAGAGCCTTCAGCTTTCAGGCTCCTCTCCTGTGGAACCAGCTCCCAATTCGGATTAGGGAGACAGACACCCTCTCTACTTTTAAGATTAAGCTTAAAACTTTCCTTTTTGGAAAAGCTTATAGTTAGGGTTGGATCAGGTGACCCTGAACCATCCCTTAGTTATGCTGCTATAGACTTAGACTGCTGGGGGTTTCCCATGATGCAGCCAGTGTTTTTTTATTCACCTCCTTTTGCTCTGTATGCACCACTCTGCTTTTAATCATTGGTGATTGATCTCTGCTCTCTTCCACAGCATGTGTTTTTCCTGATTCTCTCCCCTCAGCCCCAACCAGTTTTGTCGTTTTGACCGTTGGGGTTTTTCTGTAATTATTGTATGGCTTTTGCCTTACAATATAAAGCGCCTTGGGGTGACTGTTTGTTGTGATTTGGCGCTATATAAATAAAATTGATTTGATTTGATTTATTACGAGACAAGAGTGGTGTTTGTGGACAGCGGGATGCTGGACTGATAGTGGGATCCCATACCTGACATTTTTGCAGCTGATGTTTTGTTTTTTCCAAACTTTATAAAATTTTGTTAAACTTTGTAAAAACCTTGTAACTGTTAGACCTAAGCAGGTTGTCACCCCTTTGAGTCTGGTCTGCTTGAGGTTTCTTCCTCAAATCATCAGAGGGAGTTTTACCTTGCCACTGTCACCTGTGTGCTCCCTCTAGGGGTTGGTAAGGTTAGACCTTACTTGTGTGAAGCAACTTGAGGTAGCTTTTTTGTGATTTGGTGCTATATAAATGTATTACCTCATCTTTCCCACTTTAAACACTTTAAATTTTTGTTCATGTCTTTCTATAGTTCTCTGTAGGCTTTAGAGTTTTGCTGACAGGGACTCCAATCCAGAACAACTTGCGGGAGCTGTACTCCCTGCTGAGCTTTATTCAGCCCAGCATCTTCACAGCAGTGGACTCTGATCACTTTGTCAGCAGCTACTCCAGTGTGAAGAACCAGCCTGCTCTTGGTATAGCGCACAGTAGCTCAGTATTCCATTCACATTTGTTCATAAGCTTTGGACACTTACTTGATTAAATACTGGTATTTATATCTGGTAAATGTTTTACTCTGGATGCTCTATATTTTGTTTTCCAGCTGATGAGCTTCAAAGAATGCTGGAGCCTTTCCTCCTTCGTAGGATCAAGTCAGAAGTGGCTCTCGATCTTCCACAGAAGACAGAGGTGGTCGTGTATCACGGCATGTCTGCTCTGCAGAAAAAATACTACAAAGCAATTCTGATGAAGGATGTTGGTGAGACTTCTGGACTATAGCAGTCGGTTGAAAAATTTTCATGTTGACTTATCCTTCTAAATATGTGCAGCCTTCCCAAGGCTAAAACCAATAATAGACATTCAGAGATATTTAATGTTTAAACAGTTAAAGTGTCAGGACACAGTTGGGTTACAAGTAACACTTGGCAGTCATGTTATAATATTTCTGCTCCAAAGGTGCAAAGGTGCTACGAACGGTCCTGGTTGGAACATCTAGATGATAATGTTTATTTTTGATGTTAAACTCAGATGTCTTCAGTGCATAAAATAAACTTATGGATTGGTGTTCCACATAGGAGCCTAGGGATATTGCACTTGAGAAGCACCATGTTTCTGTTGATTAAGTAACAGTAAGTCAGCAGGTGCTTAAAGATGTTTCTCTTGAATATTTTCAGAGGTCTTTGAAAATGAGCAGGCCAACAAGACACGGCTGCTGAACATCTTGATGCAGTTGAGGAAGTGTGTTGACCATCCGTACCTTTTTGACGGTGAGCTATGGATAAATTAACGTTGAAAGGACAGACCTTAGTTCTCATAACACAGCTGCTGATGTGAAAGAAATGCTTCCAAATGTCATATTTTCTTCTAAGGGGTTGAGCCTGAGCCCTTTGAGATTGGGGAGCACCTTGTTGAAGCCAGTCAGAAACTTTTCCTTCTGGACAGCATGTTGGCCTACCTATACCAAGGGTCAGTGAGACTCTTTTAACCACTGTGGGAGTGATTTTAGCAGATTTGATGTCAAGTTAAGAACATGTTCAGCATGAAGCATTTTCATTGAGTGTTGATATACGAGTACAGGTGCTGGTCATATAATTAGAATATCATGAAAAAGTTGATTTATTTCAGTAATTCCATTCAAAAAATGAAACTTGTATATTATATATATTATATTCATTTATTACACACATACTAATATATTTCAAATGTTTATTTCTTTTAATTTTTATGATTATAACTGACAACTAATGAAAATCCCAAATTCAGTATCTCAGAAAATTAGAATAATACTTAAGACCAATACAAAAAAAGGATTTTTAGAAATGTTGGCCAACTGAAAAGTATGAACATGAAAAGTATGAGCATATACAGCACTCAATACGTAGTTGGGGCTCCTTTTGCCTGAATTACTGCAGCAGTGTGGCATGGCATGGAGTCGATCAGTCTGTGGCACTGCTCAGGTGGTATGAGAGCCCAGGCTGCTCTGATAGTGGCCATCACCTCTTCTGCATTGTTGGGTCTGCCGTGTTGCATCTTCCTCTTCACAACAGCCCATAGATTTTATATGGTGTTAAGGTCAGGCGAGTTTGCTGGCCAATTAAGAACAGGGATACCATGGTCCTTAAACCAGGTACTGGTAGCTTTGGTACTGTGTGCAGGTGCCAAGTCCTGTTGGAAAATGAAATCTGAATCTCCATAAAGTTGGTCAGCAGCAGGAAGCATGAAGTGCTCTACAACTTCCTGGTAGATGGCTGCGTTGACCTTGGACCTCAGAAAACACAGTGGAACAACACCAGCAGATGACATGGCACCCCAAACCATCACTGACTCTGGAAACTTTACACTGGACCTCAAGCAACATGGATTCTGTGGCTCTCCTCTCTTCCTCCAGACTCTGGGACCTTGATTTTCAAAGGAAATGCAAAATTTACTTTCATCAGAGAACATAACTTTGGACCACTCAGCAGCAGTCCAGTCCTTTTTGTCTTTAGCTCAGACAAGACATCAAGTCAGCAGTCTTCCCCATGATTGTGTAGCCTACAGAACTAGACTGAGAGGCCAGTTAAAGGCCTTTGCAGGTGTTTTGAGTTAATTAGCTGATTAGAGTGTGACACCAGGTTTCTTCAATATTGAACCTTTTCACAATATTCATTAGTTGTCAGTTCTAATCATCAAAATTATAAGAAATAAACATTTGAAATAGATCAGTCTGTGTGTAATGAATGAATATAATATACAAGTTTCACTTTTTGAATGGAATTACTGAAATAAATCAACATTTTCATGATATTCTAATTATATGACCAGCACCTATAATCTCTGGTTTACTGCTAGTTCAGCTTGGTAGTCTTGACACCTGTGAATATGACATGAATGAAATGCTGTCACTGTGTAGTTGTACATACCTGACACCTCACTGTACGTCATGAGTCCCTGTTTGATTTATGCCATACTTTCATGTTTTTTGTTCAATTCAAATTGAACTGAACTGAATTTTGTTGATTCTCATTTTGACTGAAGTGGGCATCGAGTCCTGCTCTTCTCTCAGATGACAAGGATGCTGGACATTCTTCAGGATTACATAGAGTACAGAGGTAAACAGGAGCCTGCAATAATTACATTATGTGACAGTTCTTCAAACGGACTGCATTTATATTGCACTTTCCCATCTGCATCAGAAGCTCAAAGCGTTTTACAATGATACCTCAAATTGACACAGACACACTCACACAACGTCAGGGTGCTGACAAGAGTTTTACAGTCACTTTTGGTAAAGTAAATTTACCATATTTAAGCCCCAGTCACACATAGCAAGAATGTGGAGGAACCATGCCCGACACAACAAATATTGCCGTAATCCGACAGTCAGGAGGAAAAGAGGTGTGGTCAGCTGGGTTGGACTGCAGACAGACTGCCTCATCCACACCCGTCAGATCGCATCCAAAGCATATGTAGACGACACAGACTGCTGCCAGATGGCCATAAAAGGTTTGTTCGCACTGTGTTCACATCCCCTACACATGGATGGCTGCGTGCCACATATATATCAGCGATCAACAGTTCCTTTGTGCTCTGGGGGGTGCAGTGGAGGTGGATAAGTGGCATGTGCAGGTCATGCTGGCAGGCTTTGCCATGCCCGATCCATTTCGAGGGTTCCCTCATATGCGCTCAAATCGTTTCGGATCTTGTTTATGCCACCTTCAGAATATCTAAATTGTGGTCAGATGGCGCGCAGACCGCTGTCGGATAGGTGTCCCATCTCGATGGCGCCTGGAGGGTTTTGAACATGTGCATCACACTCTGGGCTGCCGGCCGATTTTGACCAATTACGTGGATTTCCGCAGATGGCTCTCAGAATGTTTTGGAATTGAAATCTGACACTTTTCGGATGTGCGCCGATTCATAATTCCGACGCAGTTCTGGCTAGGTGTGATGGGGGTATTAATATTATTTATCTTGGTACAAAAGTGATGTTTGTACATTTTGTTTTGAGCTTATCCACCACAGATGGACAAGATGCAGATGCAGCCAACTTCACGTACTTGCTGATATTTTTTATTTTTTTTCTTTCACCTGCTGAAGGTCAAATTAGTGCTTAATTGATCTTTGCTGGCCAGGTTATAGCTATGAACGTCTGGATGGGTCTGTTAGAGGGGAAGAGCGAAATCTGGCAGTCAAGAGCTTCAGCAGTAAGGACATCTTTGTCTTTCTGCTCAGCACTAAAGCAGGTGAGTAAAACCCAGTAGTAAGATCATGGAGGCATATTCTGTTTTATCCTCACAATATGGTGATTTAAGCGTGGAACAATAGAAATGTGTCAGCTGATAACTAACCATGGTGTAACTGGCATTTCATTAGCATCTCTGCTTGTTTTGTTGAGCAAGTTTGATTAAAACTTATCACGTAGCACTAAGCAGTAATGTTGCTGTGGATGATGCATCCTAAAGGAACAAGTTTCTTTTTTTATTCTTGTATGTCTTATACAGTGAGGAAAATATTTGAACACCCTGCGGTTTTGCAAGTTCTCCCACTTAGAAATCATGGAGGGGTCTGACATTTTCATATTAGGTGCATGTCCACTGTGAGAGAGACATGATCTTTATTAGGAATGTTCAGTGCAAATGACAGCTGGTAGATAGCAATAAACAGTATACATAGTGCATAGATAATAGGTCTTTTCATGCATATTGTTTTGCAATATTAGTACTTATGCCCATGGCTTAGACATAGCAGTCAAGGAAAGAATACACATTTCATACATAACTCATACATTTGAAATATACATTTGTATTGGGGACCATTTCTTAATGAACATATCTGTTTTCAATTGTAGTTTTGCAGTTATTAGTTCCATATAATAAACATCTCTTAATTTATTTTTCCATTGGATGATTGTAGGAGGCTGCGGGATGAGCCAGGAAACTGTGGTCATCTTTTTGGCAATTAAGAACAGAATTCTCAATAGGTGGTAATTACAGTGTGCTCTTATTTTTTTAGAAAATACCCAGTAACATTGTTGATGGTTCTTCTCCTATTTCAAGATCTAAACATTTCTTAATTTCACATTTTACATTTTCCCAAAATGTATTCAATTTAGGAATGTATGATTTTTTTTAATAATTGTATGTCACTCCTGAAAATAAGTATTTGAACACCTACCAACCAGCAACAATTCTGGCTCTCACAGACCTGTTAATTTTTCTTTAAGAAGCCCTCTTATTCTGCACTCTTTACCTGTATTAATTACACCTGTTTGAACTTGTTACCTGTATAGAAGACACCTGTTCACACACTCAATCAATCACACTCCAACCTATCCGCCATAGCCAAGACCAAAGGGCTGTCTAAGGACACCAGGGACAAAACTGTAGACCTGCACAAGGCTGGGTTGGACTACAGGACAACAGGCAAGCAGCTTGGTAGAAGACAACTGTTATGATTATTTATTAGAAAGTGGAAGAAACACAAGATGAGTGTCAATCTCCCTTGGTCTGGGATTCCATGCAAGATCTCACTTTGTGGGGTAAGGATTATTCTGAGAAAGCTCAGAACTACACAGGAGGACCTGGCCAATGACCTGAAGAGAGCTGGGACCACAGTCACAAAGATTACATTAGTAACACATGATGCTGTTTAAAATCCTGCAGGGCAGCAAGGTCCCCCTGCTCAAGCCAGCACATGTCCAGGCCCATTTGAAATTCACCAGTGACCATCTGGATGATCCAGAGGAGGCATGGGAGAAGGTCATGTGGTCAGATGAGACCAGAATATAGCTTTTTGGAATCAACTCCACTTACCATGTTTAGAGGATGAGAACAACCCCAAGAAAACATCCCAACCGTGAAGCATGATGGTAGAAACATCATACTCTGTGGGTGCTGTTCTGCAAAGGGGACAGGACTGCACCATATTGAAGTGAGGATGGATGGGGTCATGTATTACGAGATTTTGGCAAACAACCTCCTTACATCAGTAAGAGCATTGAAGATGGGTCATGGCTGGGTCTTCCAGCATGACAATGACCCCAAATACACAGCCAGGGCAACTACGGAGGGGCTCCGTAAGAAGCATTTCAAGGTCCTGGCGTGGCCTGGCCAGTCTCCAGACCTGAACCCAATAGAAAATCTTTGGGGGGAGATGAAACTCCAAACCTGAAAGATCTAGAGAAGATCTGTATGGAGGAGTGGACCAAAATCCCTGCTGCAGTGTGTGCAAACCTGGTGAAAAACTACAGGAAACGCTTGACCTCTGTAATTGCAAACAAAGGCTACTGTACCAAATATTAACATTGATTTTCACAGGTGTTGAAATACTTATTTGCAGCAGTAACACACACACACATATATATATATATATATATATATATATATATACACTCAACAAAAATATAAACGCAACAATTTTGGTTTTGCTCCCATTTTGTATGAGATGAACTCAAAGATCTAAAACTTTTTCCACATACACAATATCACCATTTCCCTCAAATATTGTTCACAAACCAGTCTAAATCTGTGATAGTGAGCACTTCTCCTTTGCTGAGATAATCCATCCCACCTCACAGGTGTGCCATATTAAGATGCTGATTAGACACCATGATTAGTGCACAGGTGTGCCTTAGACTGTCCACAATAAAAGGCCACTCTGAAAGGTGCAGTTTTATCACACAGCACAATGCCACAGATGTCGCAAGATTTGAGGGAGCATGCAATTGGCATGCTGACAGCAGTAATGTCAACCAGAGCCGTTGCTCGTGCATTGAATGTTCATTTCTCTGCCATAAGCCGTCTCCAAAGGCGTTCCAGAGAATTTGGCAGTACATCCAACCAGCCTCACAACCGCAGACCACGTGTAACCACATCAGCCCAGGACCTCCACATCCAGCATGTTCACCTCCAAGATCGTCTGAGACCAGCCACTCGGACAGCTGCTGAAACAATCGGTTTGCATAACCAAAGAATTTCTGCACAAACTGTCAGAAACCGTCTCAGGGAATCTCATTTGCATGCTTGTCGTCCTCATTGGGGTCTCGACCTGACTCCAGTTCATCGTCGTAACCGACTTGAGTGGGCAAATGCTCACATTCACTGGCGTTTGGCACGTTGGAGAGGTGTTCTCTTCACGGATGAATCCCGGTTCACACTGTCCAGGGCAGATGGCAGACAGCGTGTGTGGCGTCATGTATGTGAGCGGTTTTCTGATGTCAGTGTTGTGGATCGAGTGGCCCATGGTGGCAGTGGGGTTATGGTATGGGCAGGCGTCTGTTATGGACGAAGAACACAGGTGCATTTTATTGATGGCATTTTGAATGCACAGAGATACCGTGACGAGATCCTGAGGCCCATTGTTGTGCCATACATCCAAGAACATCACCTCATGTTGCAGCAGGATAATGCACAGCCCCATGTTGCAAGGATCTGTACACAATTCTTGGAAGCTGAAAATGTCCCAGTTCTTGCATGGCCGGCATACTCACCGGACATGTCACCCATTGAGCATGTTTGGGATGCTCTGGACCGGCGTATACGACAGCGTGTACCAGTTCCTGCCAATATCCAGCAACTTCGCACAGCCATTGAAGAGGAGTGGACCAACATTCTACAGGCCACAATTGACAACCTGATCAACTCTATGCGAAGGAGATGTGTTGCACTGCATGAGGCAAATGGTGGTCACACCAGATACTGACTGGTATCCCCCCCACAATAAAACAAAACTGCACCTTTCAGAGTGGCCTTTTATTGTGGACAGTCTAAGGCACACCTGTGCACTAATCATGGTGTCTAATCAGCATCTTGATATGGCACACCTGTGAGGTGGGATGGATTATCTCAGCAAAGGAGAAGTGCTCACTATCACAGATTTAGACTGGTTTGTGAACAATATTTGAGGGAAATGGTGATATTGTGTATGTGGAAAAAGTTTTAGATCTTTGAGTTCATCTCATACAAAATGGGAGAAAACCAAAAGTGTTGCGTTTATATTTTTGTTGAGTGTGTGTGTGTGTGTGTGTGTGTGTGTATGTATATATATATACACACAATGAAACTTGTCCTCTGCATTTAACCCATCCTAATTACAGTTAGACACAATCCAACCACTAGGAGCAGTGGGCAGCCACCGTCCAGTGCCCGGGGACCAACTCCAGATGTAGAGACGCTACCTTGGTCAGAGCAGAAAAAGGAACAGACCCTAAATAAGCATGTTTGTGATTTTGGGAGGAAACCGGAGTGCCAGGAAGAAACCCACACAGACACAGAGGGAACATGCAAACTCCACTTAGAAAGGGCAGGAAGCGATCCCACGACCTTCTTGCTGTGAGGCGCCAGTGCTAACCACTAAGCAACCATTGGCTGTATGAGTATGTAATCAATGAAACAGTTTTGGGATTACCTTTCACTGCTATGCTGAAGATACTCAGTTATACATGCCAATAACTGCTGGTAATCTCATCCACATAAAATCCTTAGAAGATTGCCTTGCATCAGTGAGAAGCTGGATGTCTAGCAATTTCCTACTTTTAAACTCTGATAAGACTGAAATGATGGTTCTTAGTCCAGTGAGACATCGGCATCAGTTTGACCAGCTAACGCTTAGTCTAGGCTCGTGTGTCATACTCTGACAAAGTGAGGCACCTTGGAGTAATTTTTTATTCTACGTTGTCGTATGGCCTCCACATCAGAGATATTATGAGGACTGTTTTCTTCCACCTGCGAAATATAGCGAAGATTCATCCCATCCTGTCTATGGCTGATGCTGAGAGCCTCATTCATGCATTTGTTGCTTCTAGATTGGACTACTGCAGTGTTCTATTTTCTAGTTTACCGCAGTCCAGCATTAGGGGTCTCCAATTAGTTAGTACAGCTGCTGCCAGACAAAGCAGAAAGTTTGATCACATTACACCCATGTTGGCATCTCTTCACTGGCTTCCTGTCCCTGTGAAATCAGATTTTAAGGTTCTAAAACTTCCCTAAAAAAAAAAAAATTGTTCACGGACTGGCACCTGCCTACCTAGCTGACCGAATTAAACCCTACATATTGGCGCGGGTTTTGCATTCTCAGGATGCAGGACTACTTTATGTCCCTAGGCTGAATTAAAAAGTCTGCGGGTCACAGAGCTTTCTCTTATTGTGCCCCTGTTCTGTGGAATGACCTCCGTGTGTCAGATTCTGTAGAGATTTTCAGCAGGGGTGGTGGCCAAGTGGTTAATGCGCTTGGTTTCAGTGCAGAAGGTTCTGTGTTCAAATCCCACCCCTGCCACATTTCTCCATGCAATGTGGAGTTGCGTCAGGGAGGGCATCCGGCGTAAAACCTGTGCCATTTCAACATGCAGATCCACCTTGGATTTGCTGTGGCGACCCCGAGTGCAAACAAGGGAGCAGCCGAAGGGACTTACTATTCTGTAGAGATTTTCAAGTCCAGACTTAAGGCCTATTTTCCCTTTCATATGCCTAGCATACTGGCATAGTATGTTACTATGCTTTTTACTCTTTTAAATTCATTTTACTAGTAAACAGAGCATACCGCGGCCTCAACTTTATCTTAAGTCTGGGTCTTTTACTGAAGTTTTGGGCTAGTGGTCGGCGGTCACCTCAGTATTTCTTTTGTTTTTCTTGTTGATTATTGCTGACAAATTATACTCTATTTGTTGTCTTTCTGATACCTGATTGTTTTTTCTTTTCTCTCTGTTTGTGGTGCGACTCCATCCAGAGATAGGTGTGGTGTCTGTTTCTGAAACCCTCCTGTCCTGTGCACCGGCAGCATTTCCTGTATATTCGTTTTGTGAATTGTTTTGTAATTTGTGTTGGTAGCTTGGCCAAAGCAGAGGGTCACCCCTTTGAGTCTGGTCTGCTTGAGGTTTCTTCCTCAGAGGGAGTTTTTCCTTAACACTGTTACCTATGTGCTTGCTCTGGTGGTTGGTAAGGTTAGACCTTACTTGTGTGAAGTGCCTTGAGGCAACTTTGTTGTGATTTGGCACTATATAAATGAAAATAAATTGAAATTCAAATTGAAATTGTGTGTAGAAAGAATGTGACCCTTTGACCGCTTAAAATAAGCCAAAGTCTTAGCAATACCCGATGGCCGTATTTTGGCCTTGAGTAAAAAAATTATATTGGGTATTTTGATTGGTAGCATTGTAGCTACATAGTTGAACTGGGGAGCAACTACCATTTTTATGATGTTAATTTAACCCACAAGGTAAGTTTGATTTTTTTTTTTTTTTTTTTTTTTTTTTTTTTTTTTTTGCCATTTATCACAGTTAATTTTTACCCGAGGCCATCAAATATGGCTATTGGGTATTGTGGAGACTTTGCGTCCATCCATCCATCATTGTAAAGTACTTTGATTCAGATGGATACGCGCTATATAAATGTAGCCCATTTCACAAGGCCAGCAAGAAAAATCATAGCTTGCATGTGGCTTAATTTGTCTGTATGAAATTATCAAATCTGGGTTTTTTTTTGTTTGTTTGTTTTTAAAAGCACAGTACTAAAGCATTTTTGTGTCAAAAAATACCTAAAAAGCCTGTCAATTAATGTGTTATTATTGGGGAGAAAGCCTTAGAATGCAACTGTCAATACAGACAGCAGAGCCGGTGCTGTCTGTCAGCGCAGGCTGTAGTGCTTTGTACTTGATTGCATACTGTGCTCTGCTTGACACAGTCAGGTTTGTAGGTAAGAGAATGATTTTGAATGATGAGTCGTCAGTGACAAAACTGCAACCACAACCTTCCTGGCATACATAAACTAAGTACCACCAAATTTGTAGAACTGGCCAATAAAGGAAAGAGGGCTGATTGTACAGCTAAGCGCTGCAACAGAGTGAGAGAAGTTTAAACAAGGCCAATAATTTTTCTGTTTTTACACAAACAGTTAAAATTTGGGGAAAGAAACCCGACTTCTTAAAACAGGTCGCCTCATTATTTGCACACCCATATGTCAACTGCTTTGGGGATAGACATACAATCTTTAACATCTCTGAAATGGATTTGAGAGGAATAGTCACCACAGCATTACATTACATTTCCAAATGGATTCAGCTATTGTGGTTATGTAGTACACTTTACATGTAAGCACCCAGTGCACTGTATTCTCATTTTAGGGTCTACAATCATATACTTCCTTAGCAGTTGCTCTTGAAAATCGTTCATGTAGAAATGTTCAAATAATGGACATTTGGCATATTCGAATGCAATATATATTGCCTCATAACTGTGGGTTTTTAAGCTAAGTTTAATAAAAACCAGTATCTGGGACTGCCTTCACTTGGTAGAATTTATGCAACAAATCGTATTGACAGTGTTTACTTAATTTGAACATCAGGATGTCTATACTAAAACATGGTGTTGGATGATAAAATTGGGGGTGGGTGGTATCTCATGCATGCTTTTGTTTTTTGCACTCTTTAAACTGTCTGTTCATAAATGTGTATTTATTTACTATTACTTATGTATTAATTTATCCTAATGCATGGAGTAATGGGGCAATTCAGCTGATTGTTCCAAGTAGCTGCCTTCGGAAACTAAGTGAATGGAACTGTACCCAATCTAAAATGAGCAGCCCACGCACGCTTACTTCTCAAAATAACTGCATGCAGGCAAGTGCTTTTTGATACATGTGTATTTATAGAGAGAGATAGGTGGATATATATATCTCTATAGAGAGATGTAGATATATTGATTGAATCCTTTGTTTGTGTAATCATTGAAATCCTGGCATTGCAGCTTCCTGGATGGTGTGGATGACTCCACAGATATGAATGTCACAACTAAAATATCGGGGTGAATGTGGGGCATTATTGTAAAGCGCTTTGAGCGTCTGATGCAGATGGAAAAGCACTATATAAATGCAGTCCATTTACCATTCAAAATGAGTAAACCTCTCTACAATTTCAACACTTCCACCACATGCAGATACACCTACCTGCGGTTGGGGTCAGTCTTATTCTTGATTCATGACGGTCACAATCGCAGACACTCTGACTCCGCAATCAGTTCGTCTCAATTGCTATAGTCACGGCATCCAGTGATTCCACAAAGAGCACAGTATCGTCTGTGAAGTCAAGGTTGGTAACTCTTTGCTTGCCGACTGCTTGTCTTCACAACTCTCCCCGAGAGACAGCCTGTGCAAGCACTGAACAGAAGGCCTGGCAGTCAATATATTTGGTCTTACCTGTGGACTTTTACCCCAAAGGTAGATTGTCGCTTTTATCTCATGTGAAAAGTTATTTTGGTTTAGATTGTAATTTATTTGTCTATGGAATGATGATTTCTGAAAGTTATGAGAGTAAAAATTCTGTTTGTTTTTTTTTGTTGTTTTTTTTCAAATGTGTGCTTTGTTGTCCTTTGTCCTGTTGTCCTAACTGTCTTTGCAGGGGGAGTGGGAATGAACCTTACAGCTGCGGACACTGTTATTTTTGTGGATAGTGATTTTAACCCTCACAATGACTTGCAGGCTGCTGCTCGCTGCCATCGCATTGGCCAGAATAGGTGAGGTGTATGAAAAATGATCCTCATCAGGCTTTGCTACCTCATTATTTATACTTTGATTGACCATATTGGTCACTATAGAATTTGTTTTATTATATGTCACCTATAACAGGCCTGTGAAAGTGATCCGCCTTCTAGCAAGAGACACTGTGGAGGAAATAATGTACTCGCGTGCTGTATCCAAGTTGCACCTGACTAACATTGTTATTGAAGAAGGACGTTTCTCTTTGTTAGACCAAGCTCAGTCAGCTGCTGCAGGACTTCAGGTTTGGTGAAATATCAGCAGTAACTTCTTTGAATCCTTTTAGACCATTTCTGTTCACTCATGTATCTTTGCTGTTTTACAGCTAAGTGACATCTTGAAGTTTGGCATAGATAAACTTTTACTGTCGGGTGAGAGTTCAGTACAGGATGTGGACCTGGAAAAGATCCTTGGGCCATCATGTGATGGGCAGTGGGTGGCTGATAAAGACTCCGACAGAATGGCGGAAGATGACGGCTCTGAATCCAAGGGACAGAGTATGTTTTTAGACCAGTTGACAAAAATAAAATATTACATCAGTTACTTTTTTGCCAACAGTTGGTTTGTGAGCAAAGGGTCATAGGCTCAATTTACTGTCTACGTAGATACGAAAATCTTAAACTACTCTCAAGTAAACACCTTGCATGGTAGCATCCTGAGAGTAAATGTGAGGCATCATTGGACAATGCTTTCATCCTTAAAGCCGTACAGCATCTAGGTTTTTTTTTCAAAGATTTGTCATAAAAAGAATTTACATTGGCACTATTATTTTATTCTTTAGCATTTAAATAAGGGACTCATAATATGATATTGCCAATACGATCAAAATTCGCACTGTTTGGAAATGATTTAGAATGTCTCCCCATGAAGTGAAGAATTTCAAACAATCAAGACACCATGGCCTACATTTGGTAGTGACGTCAGACCACATGGGGACTTCCCCCAATATGTGCAAGGGATGCTGGGAAGGACACTACACCTGTCAATTGGAGTAAAGAAAGACAGCGTGACGTCAGCTGGCTGTTCACTCAAACAAAATAAACCAAGATGGCAGAAAACGCTCTGAAAAAGCTTATATGTGTATAAATATTTCTCCTATGTTTTGGAAATGTTAGAAATAAACACTTCTAAATCTAAAAACAATGTTTTTGAAACCAGATGACACCTCTGAAGTGATTTGCAGTTGTGTTCAAAATACAGTAATAGTATGTTTTTAAAAAGTGAGTAAAGCTCAAAATCCTGAAATGGCTTTTACAACCCCTGGCAAAAATTATGGAATCACTGGCTTCGGAGGATGTTCATTCAGTTGTTTAATTTTGTAGAAAAAAAGCAGATCACAGACATGACACAAAACTAAAGTCATTTCAAATGGAATCTTTCTGGCTTTAAGAAACACTATAAGAAATCAGGAAAAAAAATTGTGGCAGTCAGTAACGGTTACTTTTTTAGACCGAGCAGAGGGAAAAAAATATGGAATCACTCAATTCTGAGGAAGAAATTATGGAATCATGAAAAACAAAAGAACGCTCCAACACATCACTAGTATTTTGTTGCACCACCTCTGGCTTTTATAACAGCTTGCAGTCTCTGAGGCATGGACTTAATGAGTGACAAACAGTACTCTTCATCAATCTGGCTCCAACGTTCTCTGATTGCTGTTGCCAGATCAGCTTTGCAGGTTGGAGCCTTGTCATGGACCATTTTCTTCAACTTTCACCAAAGATTTTCATTTGGATTAAGATCCGGACTATTTGCATGACATTGACCCTATGTGTCTTTTTGCAAGGAATGTTTTCACAGTTTTTGCTCTATGGCAAGATGCATTATCATCTTGAAAAATGATTTCATCATCCCCAAACATCCTTTCAATTGATGGGATAAGAAAAGTGTCCAAAATATCAGCGTAAACTTGTGCATTTATTGATGAGGTAATGACAGCCATCTCCCCAGTGCCTTTACCTGACATGCAGCCCCATATTATCAATGACTGTGGAAATTTACATGTTCTCTTCAGGCAGTCATCTTTATAAATCTCATTGGAACGGCACCAAACAAACATTCCAGCATCGTCACCTTGCCCAATGCAGATTCGAGATTCATCACTGAATGACTTTCATCCAGTCATCCACAGTCCACGATTGCTTTTCCTTAGCCCATTGTAACCTTGTTTTTTTCTGTTTAGGTGTTAATGATGGCTTTCGTTTAGCTTTTCTGTATGTAAATCCCATTTCCTTTAGGCAGTTTCTTACAGTTCGGTCACAGACGTTGACTCCAGTTTCCTCCCATTCGTTCCTCATTTGTTTTGTTGTGCATTTTCGATTTTTGAGACATATTGCTTTAAGTTTTCTGTCTTGACGCTTTGATGTCTTCCTTGGTCTACCAGTATGTTTGCCTTTAACAACCTTCCCATGTTGTTTGTATTTGGTCCAGTGTTAAGACACAGCTGACTGTGAACAACCAACATCTTTTGCAACATTGCGTGATGATTTACCCTCTTTTAAGAGTTTGATAATCCTCTCCTTTGTTTCAATTGACATCTCTCGTGTTGGAGCCATGATTCATGTCAGTCCACTTGGTGCAACAGCTCTCCAAGGTGTGATCACTCCTTTTTAGATGCAGATTAATGAGCAGATCTGATTTGATGCAGGTGTTAGTTTTGGGGATGAAAATTTACAGGGTGATTCCATAATTTATTCCTCAGAATTGAGTGAGTCCATATTTTTTTTCCCTCTGCATGGTCTAAAAAAGTAACCATTACTGACTGCCACAATTTTTTTTTCTTGATTTCTTAAAGCCAGAAAGTTGCCATTTGAAATGATTTTAGTTTTGTGTCATGTCTGTGATCTGCTTTTTTTCTACAAAATTAAACAACTGAATGAACATCCTCCGAGGCCGGTGATTCCATAATTTTTGCCAGGGGTTGTATTTCCATACACGCAGAGGCATTGGGAACACTGCGCATTCTATTCCAAATCAAAACATGAAGAAAGATTTTATAAAATTTATTATTACTTTACAGAAAGTAAAGAAAAAGGAATATTGGGCTGTTCAAAAAAATGGCAGTGTCTGCATTTTTCCTTATAAAACATTTACTGTATAAAATGAAAAATGCTTTAAGATTTAGCTTTCCTGTAAATCACTGAACTAATATTTAGTTCAGTGATTAATATTTAATACTAGTATCTCCATGGTTTCTGAGAATTGCTTCACATCTGTGTTGCATGGAGTCAGCCAACTTCTGGCACCTGTGAACAGGTGTTCCAGCCCAGGACGATTGAACTACATTCCACAATTCCTCTATATTTCTTGGTTTTGCCTCAAATTATATTTTTGATGTCACCCCACAAGTTTTCTATTGGGTTAAAGTCCAGGAATTGGGCTGGCCACTCCATAACATTAATCTTGTTGGTCTGGAACCAAGATGTAGCTCACTTGCTGGTGTGTTTGGGATTGCCATCTTGTTGAAACACCAATTTCAAGGGCACTGTTATGTGTTGGACGCAGCTCGGAGAACCGACCAGCGTTTGAAGGACCCAGTATGAAATAAGCAGAGCACGGTACAAAGGCTAACTGAATTTAATACATAACAGTGATACAAAAATAACAAAGTGCGGTCTGGCGTGGTGCGCTCCCAGCAGCGCTAACGGTCCGGAGCCAGAAGCTGTTCGGACCCAAGGACCCCGCCGACACCCCCCAGGTGGCCGCAACAAACCGAGTCTGTGAAAGAAGGAACCATTATGTGAGTCCACACTCTACACACAGAGAGAACACTTAAAGGTGTACAAACAGCAAACACTTCCTGGCTTGATTACTAATCAGCTTCCCAACCTGCAGGCATGGAACATCCAGTTCACAAAACTCCACTGCAGTGGAAGCCGATACATGACTAACATACAGCTCAATATAAAAAGGTGTGAGGGACACCACATTTACTGACTGTATAAATGTTAGTCACAAAATCTAACGTACCTCAGGAAGTGTGCTGACGAGCGTGAGACCTCACCCCCTCCTCTTTCACAGACCGTGCATCAAACCCTGGACGTTCTCTGCATCCACTGATGATGAGATGGCTCCCGAGACGACGATCTCACCCGTCTGGTCACAAGGTCGAGTCTCTGGCAAATACACACTGTATACTCCAGTCTTAAATGCCACCATGTTCCAATCCATATAGATGCACCTCAGCTGTGAGTCCTGACGAGCCGCAGGTGATCAGGATGAGGTCCTGATAACCTCAGCAACACAGCCACTCAGTCCCAAATGCAAGCCACCTGGAAGGAAAAACAAAAGACAGAAACAAAAAGGCAGCCAGGCCCCCCAGCCATACAACAGGCACTTCCTCTTCAGCATAAGGCAACATGGCCTCTTCAAATATTTTGATGTATTCAAACTTATCTATGATCCCTAGTATGCGATAAATAGGCCTGAAACCATAGTATGGGAAACCTCCCCATATCATGACGTTTGCTCCACCATGCTTCACTGTCTTCACCATGTACTGTGGCTTGAATTCAGTTTTTGGGGTCATCTGACAAACTGTCTGTGGCCACATGACCCAAAAAGAACAATCTTGCTGTCATCAGTCCACAAAATGTTGTGCCATTTTTGTTTAGTCCAGTCTGTGTTCTTTGGCAAATTGTAACCTCTTCAGCATGTAGTTTTTTTTCAACAATGGGACTTTGCGGAGGGCTTCTTGCCCACAGTTTGGCTTCACATAGGCGTCTTCTAATTGTTACAGTACTCACAGGTAACTTGAGACTTTCTTTGATTGCCCTGGAGAAGATCATTAGCTGAGTCTTTGCCATTCTGGCTATTCTTTGATCCATTCGAATGGTGGTTTTCCATTTTCTTCCACCTCTTTCTGGTTTTGGTTGCCATTTTAAAGCATTTGAGATAATTTTAGCTGAGCAGCCTATTATTTTCTGCACTTCTTTACATGTTTTCCCATCTTCAGTTTAGTTTTTAATCTATGTATGCTGTTCTTCTGAACAATATGTGTAACAAACCATTTTTAGAGAGTGAAATACGCTACAACCAGCATGTACAACACTTCTGCATTTGTCCTGAAGGGCCTTAAGTGCGAAGATTGGTCGACGTCTGGTCGATTATAGCGAAAATGCATGAAATAGGTCGAAATTAGCGCACCACAAAACATTGCACCGATGGGCAGGTGTGCACAAACCCGGTGCGAGAGTTCATGCACGCGCCGGTGTCCGTCAAGCAGGAACAGTGCCAGGTGTAGTACGTGGAGCCGCTTATGTGGAAGGAATAAAAACCAGCTGGTACGTGTGGAACCACGTCATGCCGCTTATGTGGAAGGAATAAAAACCAGCTGGTACGTGTGGAACCACGTCATGCCGCTTATGTGGAAGGAATAAAAACCAGCTGGTACGTGTGGAACCACGTCATGCCGCTTATGTGGAATGAATAAAAACCAGTTGGTACCTGTGGGACCACATGGCACCGCTTATGTGTAATAATAAAAAAAAAACACACTACACAGAACGCGAACTCATGCCTTTAAAAGCTCTGATTACCAGTCAGAGACTTTACCACTGAGCTACGGAGCTGTTCTTTGAAAGATGCAGGAAGCTGCCTCATATCAGGAAGGACATGGAAGTATTACCAAAAAAAATAAAATCCCACACCATATAAAAACACCACATTTATCAAGCGAGCATTACAAATATGATCCCGTCTGTTCCTCTGGTGATGATTCATGGTCACAGACATACAGTCATG